>NW_025979446.1:0-6081 GCF_021869965.1 Rhincodon typus | reverse complement strand
CCAAGCAGCATCATATGATGCTGCTTGGCCTGCTGTGTTCATCCAGCCCTGCACCTTGTTGTCTCGGATTCTCCAGCATCTGCAGTTCCTACTATCTCTGATACAACTACTTGCAGGTTCCCTTCCATGCCGGACATTACCCTAACTTGAACTTTACTGTCACTGTTTTGCTGTGTCAAGATTCTGAAACTCCCTTCCTAATAGCACTGTGTGTTTCTACACCAGGGACAAAACTCACTGCTCTTGGTGCTGTTCCTGGCCCTGGCCCCACCACCAACCTGAGCACAGAAACCCGACTGCAGGCAGGACCTACAGCTGGTTGCCCTGATATACCCTGTTGACCTCAACCGTGTTCCACTCCTTAAAGACTAGAGTGGTTCAAAAATGTAGCTCACTTTTATTTTAAATAAATGGACAATAAATGCTGACTTTTCCATTAATGTGTTATTTAAAAAAAAAACTATTCCTTCATTTAATTGATATCTTTTTACACTTTTCAGACTTGGTTTTGTGTGATATATCATGCACTTTCTCTCACTTTAATCAGGAATATTCATAATACAGGTCAGAATTCTAAAGCATTAGATTAGCAATTTATTCCAAACATTTCACTAAATCCTTAAACACCAGGGTAGACTAGTTGGGATGAATGGCCTGTTTTTATGCTGTAAATTCCGCTCAATAATAATTTACATCAAACACAACACATTTTCCACAAATATTGTGTTTAATAACAGCCCATAACTTCTCAACATTTTAAGTGCATTTTTCAACTTAAACCAGAATAAATAGTAGTAGATATCATCATGTACACTTCTCAAGAACATCTATTTCTTTCTTCTAATTCTCTGGGCCATTCTCTGAGTTTGAAAAATAACCACAAACATTCCCACACCAGGATCAGAAGCAGCAGAGTGTTCGAGAAACCAATGATTTATGATGTAATCTTCTTCCCTGAGAAAACATATTGATTTACGTAACCTCCATCGAACTGTAAAAGTCTGCAGTAAGAGATTACAGAGATTAGTCTGTGCCTGCCTTTCAATAAACAAAGATCTTACTTATCACTAATTGTCTTATCAACATGTCTAATCATAAAAATTACATTTGAAAAAAAGCTACAGTTACCGCATTTGACCAAATGCACTTAACATTTTGTTTTCAAATGCCTCCTGTCTGATATGACATTTTCTGCATTTGTTTATGCAATGAACTGATCAATAACCAAAAGGTTAACTGATGGAGAACAGATGGGAGGCAGATGAAGTTTTCTGTTAAGCATTATGCATTATTAACCAGCTGAACATTAATATAATTAGAGCCTTACTCGTTTGGAATGTTTATGTATTTGGGCATATGGAGCTTTTACCTTCACATGGAACACGTTTTCTGTTGATTTCTCCTTGCACTTATGGGAATCCTGAAGTCTGGTGACCCCCTTTCTATTTGCTCATCTTGATTCACAGGGAGTTGTGCAGCCCATCATAGTAGAACTTACCTGCAGAAGTGACAGAAATCTGATATGTACTAAAGGGCAAATCCTTCACTTGGAATGTTCCAATTGCAAAGGTGAACTTGACTGGTACTGGAAATGCTGCTCTTCTGTGTCTCATTTGACACCAGGGTAGGTTTCTGATCTCCTATTCATACCATCACTAAAACTATCTATTTCCACCTTCATAACTTTGCCTGACTTTGCCCCTTCTCAGGTTATCTGCTATAACCCTCATTCATGTCTTCATTACCACTGACTTGATGATTTTGATGGACAACGAAATGGCCTGGCCGAGCCTGCCCTCAGTAAACATGAGGTCATCCAAACCTCCTCTGCCTGTGTCTTAGCTCACATCAGAAATAATTCTTATTAACCCTATATTCACTGACGAATATTGCTGAAGCAAAACCTTGATTTTTAAAATTCTTATCCTTGCTTTCAAATCCATCATGGCCTTCATATCACCATAATTTTGTCCAGCTCCCCAGTTCTCCAAGATATCTGGAATTCTGTAATTCTGGCCTCTTGTTGAATTCCTCTATGATTGCTGGTTTTGCCTTCAGTTGCCTTGCCTCCAAGCTTTGGTATATCCGCTTTACACATCCTGCCTCATTGCCTCACATTCCTCCTTTCCCGACTTCCTTAAAATCCATCTCTTCAGTCATCTGATGGAATCTTTTTACATGACCCAGTATTATGCTTGGTTTCACGATCCTCTTGTCAAGAATCTTGATTTTTCAATACTTTAAAGGATACTGTATACATCTCAGTTGTTGTCATTCTCTTGCTAAAAGTAGTTTGCAGCTGTCCAGCCAGAATTTTCCCAACAGCCCCTGGGAAAAAAAGGTATAACCTTCTGAAACATTTGTAGTCAGAAAAGTACAACTATGACCACCTTAATCTGTAGACTTAAGTGAATAGATATATAACTGCATCAGGAAAATTGCCTTCTGTCATGCCTCACTCTAAAAGTCTGTAATGTGGCCTTTTCCCAATATCCTCATCTTTTTCCGCCATAGGGCATAAATAAAGGAATTCTTGTTGAGAAAGTCTTATCCACAGGGCAAATAAATATATTGAGCAGAGCTTATGGAGAGAAAAAAAAGCAGCAAACATCTTGGTTATTCCTACAAACTACTAAAGAGATCAGCATGTGAGCCAAGTAATATTAACTTTCACTGTCAGCATCGCAATGGCCTTTTGATCACAGTGTTTGCCTCAGATTGATTGATTTATTGTTGTCACATGTACCGAGATACAGTGAAAAGTATTGATTTGTATGTTATACAGGCAGATGGTACCATACAAAGTGCATCAGGGTGGCAGAACAGAGTGCAGAATACAATGTTACAGCCGCAGAAAGGATGCCGAGAGAGAAATCAGAATAAACATTCGAGAGGTCCATTCAAAAGTCTGATAACTGCGGGGAAGAAGTTGTTCTTGAATCTTAGGAATATATTCATGCATCTTAAGCCACATTAACATAGTTGAAGTAATTTTGAGGGCTATATGTCAGGAGAAGTGGATGAATTGGGTGAGTCACTTCCCTGTGATCTTACTTATGAGGTAAATCAAATCTTCAAGGTTTTTTTTGGTGTTTTCTTAGAATTAAAAAGCTTCTAAAGTTCTATTTTATAATTAAGTGTACTAAAATGGAGCATGCTTTGCAAGAAAATTAGGCTCTGGTTTATACACATGCCCAAAAAGTTTTCCAATCTTCCAGATCTGATTCCAGTGGTTCTAGAAAACAATGGAGGTAAAGGGCTTTAAGCAGCTGATTTATGTGCACCGTTGGCAGGGAACATTAACATTACAGCAAATCCTTCAGGCCATTTTGCCCCCAGTTTACCTATATTAGGATCTCCCACAGAGAATTGCAGCACCATCAGAGGCTGGGAATTCTGTGGGAAGCAACTCATTAATGTTCCTAAAGCCTGTCAGTCATCTACAACGCACAAGTTTGTTTGTGATGATATATTGTCTGCTTGCCTGGATAAGTGTCGATCCGACAAAACTCACCTTGAAGCATTCAGTCCTTTCACCATTAATGTATGGTGGTAGTAGTGTGTACCGAAAGCAAAATGTACAGTAGTTGCTTGAAAGCCTAAATTGACAGCACTTTCCAAACCCATGACCTCGAGCAGTTGGAAGGACAATGGTAGCAAACATATGGAAACACCACCATTTGTACGTTCGCCTCCAAGCCCCATACCATCCCGACTTTGTATTCTATCATCATTCCTTCACTGTTGCCAGTTCAAGATCATGGATCTCCCTTACTAATAGAATTGTGGATGTAATTACAGCACATGAACTGTAGCAGTTCAAGAAGGCAGCTCACCAGCACCTTCTTGAGGGCAATTAGGGATTGGAAACAAATTTTGCCCTCACCAGCAGCATTCATATTTTTTTTAAAAATCTGCATATGTTGAGAAATCTCAGATGTATTGATAAAATGCATCTACTATTAGAAAATAAGGAGTCAGTGTACCTGCATTTTCCTGATGTGCATGAGTGGTGCTCATATACTTTTAACGGTTACCTGCCTGTTTACAATGGGAACAAAGGTGCACAACACTGTTCTTTTCCAGCAAAGGCAGTGAACAGAAAATCACAGTCAAATGATCGAAGCTAACAGCAAAGACAACTCATGAAACTCATCCATTTAATATTTGGACTTGTGTTTCAAGAATGGCTCCTAGAATCTGGGGAAAGGTAATGTTTTCATTGGCTTTAAGCACTCAAATTCCCTACCTAAACATCTCTCTTGCCTCTTTAATATCGCACCCTAAAACCTGCCTCTTTTGCCAAGCTTTCGGCCATTGAGCTAATATCTCCTTACTTTACTCAAGATCAATCCTTCTCAAATTACAAGGCTGTTAAACAGTTGGAGAATTTCACTGTTAAAGCTGCCTTAAAATGAAAGTTCTTTGTTGTAGAATCAGGTATTGGAGAGTAATGATCAAAGTATCACAGCACAACTAAAGGGAAAAACAGTGAAGAATTTTCAAGAAGCAAATTGCAAACAATTTCCTGATGATGCATATGTTGCATGAATTAGTTCAATGTAACAAATATTCCCTTACAATTCATTCCACCTCTCCCAGTGTTTTTTTGTATTCACAGAAACAGGAAAATTTAGCTCGCAATTTTTTTCTCAATTTAGCATTTTACTTCATCCACATCTTTAATAGCGTTGATTCTCATTAACACACAAATGGATTTGGAGTTGTTTGCATTATTTGAGTACATAGGTTAACCCACTCTAAACAGGAATCCAAAATGCCAGCACATTTGCGATGCTGAGTGAACAGTGGAGCGACATTTGAATAACATGCTGTTAATTATGGGTGGTGACTCTAGCATCTAATGCAAGCTCAACCTAATGAGCTTTATTTGTTTTCAACTAGTTGCTATCAATACCTCACTGCCAGTTTAAAGACAACAAAAATGTGACATCTCAAGAAGCTCATTAGCGACAGAAGAGAGAGAGAAAAAAAATCACTGGCTTCACATCACATGACCAACGCCTGCTGTTTTGTTGTAATGTGGACTCCTTGTAAATTCACCATTCTATTCAAAAACTCCAATAGGTCTGCCAGCTCTTGCATTCTAAAGAGTGCAGCTGGACTCTTTTAAGAAAGTGGTGTCCTCTGAGTATTGCAGAGCCATTTGTGCACACTTCGATGATAGTCATTCAAATCAGCATGTTCATGAATAGGTTCAGCTGATTTGCTCCTGTCTTTGTGTGCCCAGTATGATAAGAATGGTATTGCAGAAAAAGAAAGAGATCTGAAATACAGCAGAAATTTCCTACAAATATACAACACGGCTTGCCTCTGGTTGGAGAAAAATAGACCGATGTTTGTGCCAGGTCTAGCTGGTTGAACAAAACTGGAAGGGAAGAGGCATTGACGGAAATCAATCGTTTCAAGAAACTGTTGATTTATGAGAGAAACGTGGGAATTTTAAAAAATCTTTTCATGTGATTTGGCATTTATTGCCTCTCCCTAATTGCCCAGAGGGTAGTTAAGAGCCAACCACATTGCAATGGGCCTGGAGTCATATATAGGACAGACTAGGTAAGGGCTGAAGATTTTATCCTCCAAAAGATATTAGTATTCCAGATGGGTTTTTACAACAACTGATAATGGTTTTATGGTCACTATGAGACAAGCTTATATTTTTATTATTGAATTCAAATTCCACCATCTGCCACGATGGGATTTTAACCTATGTTGCCACATTAACCTGGGGATTATTAGTCCAGTGACATTATGAGTACACTGATGCCTCCCCTTGATCCAGTACCTGCAAAGATAAACTACTAAACCCAGCAAGGGGTGTAAGGGTAGGTAGGTGTAATGGATAGAAACTTCTATTTGCGAAAAGGAGTAACGTTTGATAGATCCACTTAAAACCTAGTCCAGTCCCCTGAGAGCTCTGTATTTCTCCACTTCTGGCCTATTGTGCAACTCCCATTTTCTTCAGAGATAGTAGGAACTGCAGATGCTGGAGAATCCGAGACAACAAGGTGCAGGGCTGGATGAACACAGCAGGCCAAGCAGCATCATAGGAGCTTGGCC
>NW_025979445.1:0-6081 GCF_021869965.1 Rhincodon typus | reverse complement strand
TATTGCCACTTCAACCAATTTAACTTTCCTAATATATGAAGATGTAAATCACATAACATTAGTACACTGCGTTTTTTACAATGTCCTCATTATCTCCTGATCTGTTTTCTGTTCTACAGTACAGCTCTTGTTCAGGAGTATTTGGACAACTTCCACTGATGTTAACTTTGTCATTTGTCAACTCCACCCAAATGGATTCTACTTCCTCTGTTCTAAGAAAATTTATTTCTATTGCACTTATTCCTCCTGCATTATCCAAGCTAATCCACCATCCTTTCCCTCCTGCCCATCCTTTTGAAAACTCATACCCCCCTGAATGTTTTGTTGCCCACTTTGATATCCTTGTAATCAGGTCTCCATTAAGATCATTCCGAATAAGCTCTATTTGTACTGTTAATTCATTTATTTTGTTCTTCGTACTGCATGCATCTATATAAATATTGATATACAGCAGAGATGATAGCGATGTTTAAGAGGCACTTAGACACATGGACAGGCCGGGAAGAGAGGGATACGGACCATGTGCAGGCAGGCAGGCAGGATTAGTTTAGAATGACATCATGGTTGGCACAGACATGGTGGGTCAAAGGGCTTGTTCCTGTGCAGTTGAATGTTCCATGTTTCGAAAGAGACATTAATTTTACAGCCAGACACCATGGTCCATGTTCGGCCCAGTGACATAGGGAGATAATGAAAAACTGTGTCAGAGCAATGTGAGGCATCCAAGTAGGAAGCTATGAGAGGGCAGGGCAAATATGTTTGTGCAAAGACAAAGCACATAAGAACTAGGAGTAGGAGGAAGCAATTGATTGTTCAAATTGTTTTCCACTCTTCAGTTTGTTTGAAGTTAATCCATATTGAATGCCAATATGGATTTTATGGTTGTCATTTTAAAGTAACTGTGTTTCATTGTTTGGAACTTCAGAACTGAATTATGTCAAAGTAGGAAACTGATTAACAATAATGCTCTATTTTATTTTTATTATTATTTATTATTTCAAGTTATACTGCCAGAGCATTGCATCAGGCGGCCATCTTGCCTCCATACACTCAGGGAGGCAGAACAAACTCATTGGACAGATGGTACGTAAAGCAAGTGATTCAGATCCTGAAGCTTGGATTGGCCTGCATAGCATGCGCAAGGTAAAACCATGAGTTATTGCAACAGAATCCTAGTTTTGTCTTGTATGTAAGGAGTCCATATGGTCAATCTGTGCTCATTCTTTGGATCCTAAGTCTGATTTAATTCCATACCTGAGGTTTGATTCTCCTATAAATCAGCAAATTCCTCCCCTTCAAGAACATAGCTGAAGTTGAAAATTCCTGCAGAATCGTGACGATAGAAGCAATGTTCCTTCTTTTAAAACCAGGAAACTGTAACTCCTTACTTTCTCTGGAGCTGTTTGGAAAACTCTATGAACTTCAAGTAAATGTAAAAGGAAGGTTTTAATGAGACACACCTCCTCATCTTCGAGTAGGTGACGGACTGCCTACTCTTTAAATTGTCCGTCTGGGTTTTGCACCTTTCTGATCGACAAAAGAAGGATTTCACTTGCCACACTGTGGCTGATTCTTTGTCAGTCTCTGTTTGCCCCATTCCTGCCATTTTCCTTCCCTTTGGCTCCTTCCCTGAGCAGTATACCTTGGTTTGGATCCCTTGGTGATACCCCACAGGGTATAATGTGCACAGGATGCAAAGGATCGCTGAAAGATACCTTTCTGGTCCTGAACCATCTGGATCTGCATTTGGGCATCAACTGTTTACCTTGAGCTTTCAGTTTAATCTTGAGCATCACTTGCTGTGTAACTTGTCCCTTTTCCTCACCATCTCTTGAAAGCCTCTCCTGCTCTTTCCCTTTCTTTTTCCTGAAACTCTCACAATCGATTCTCCCTTTGTAGCTCTATCAGCTGTTTTGTGTCGAAGGTGATCATTTTGGTAACAGAAATCTAATCAGGTTTTCGTTCTTAATCTTGACAGAGACTTGGGTATGTAATGGCATCAGCTGGCACTGGACAGAAAGAGACCAGAATGAACCGTAAGGGATTCTTGTGGTACGATGATGGTGTCTCTACTTCTGAACTATGGTTGAAACTTCTGGTTTTAAGTGTCACCTTCTCTATAATTCTGCATCGTAAATCTCTGAATAGGTTGATTAGAACACATGTCACAGAATTCCCCTTGCTTGATAAACTGGTATTTATTTCACAGTTAGCTACAATGGTGGACTCACTAAACGTAATCGCATGTGGATATTCATGTTCATCAACAACAGAACAGAATTTTATTGGACAAAATAAAGCAAACAAACAAAGCCAGCAGTATCTAGATCATACAATTAAACATACTGTAAAATGAACAGCAAAACAAAGTTTCCCCACACTATCCTTGAGAGATACTCAATTCCAGAGACATTTCCTGTTCTTCCTCCCACCTATCCCCTCCTCCCACCTCAAGCACCAGTCCAGCTCGTCCCCACCTCCCTAACCTGTTCTTCCTCCCACCTATCCCCTCCTCCCATCTCAAGCCACACCCCCATCTCCTCCCTACTAACCTCATCCCGCCCCCTTGACCTGTCCGTCCTCCCTGGACTAACCTATCCCCTCCCTAATTCCCCACCTGCACTCACCTTTACTGGCTCCATCCCCGCCTCTTCGATCTGTCTGTTTCCTCTCCACCTATCCTCTCCTCTATCCATCTTCTATCCGCCTCCCCCTCTCTCCCTATTTATTTCAGAACCCCCTTCCCCTCCCCCATTTCTGATGAAGGGTCTAGGCCTGAAATGTCAGCCTTTCTGCTCCTATGATGCTGCTTGGCCTGCTGTGTTCATCCAGCCCTGCACCTTGTTGTCTCACTCCCATCTCACTGCTTTAGGTTTTTACATAATTGACTGTTCCCAGTTTCTTTTGCTTGTACAGTGGAGACTATTTCACAATGCTGGTCTGAGTCCTCTGGCATGAAACTTTCATAATTCTGGCATTTTTCTTAGGTCTAATGATTTTGATCCAAACTGCTCTGGCTTAGAAGCTTCATAAGCTAAAACACTTTGAATATTGTCATTGGTTCCTCTGCACAAACAGTTGGATCTGCAGCTCAGAGACAACTGAAACACACTCCTGCATTCAATTTCTGGTTTCTCTGAAGTTAACCATGAAACCTTCTGTTTTGAAGTCAAATGACGCAAATGATCTTGATGTGTTGCACTTTCTGTAACTCAATCATATCAGGATTGTATCTATTAACATGACAGGAGCTCCTGACAGGGATTGAACTGCAGTCAGGTACTTTCTTGCAAATGATGCATTTCCAAATGACTTTCTCACTTCAAGGTACTGACGACATCCGTCTTCCTCTATCTTGAAATCCACATCTCAATATATAACATATAGTACCCACATTTTATTGCATTTCCCCTTTAAGATGTATTTTCATTGTTTCTCAAATTTTTTTGTTCATTTTGTCTTTATATTACATTATCAGTAAAGTATATTTACACTGAACACACCTGATGTTTGTGACCATATTCTGTGCAAGTCCATTTTGATCACACCATTCAGTTTCTTTAATATTGAGTGACATTGCAGCATGAGAAAGATGAGATTTTCAATTCAAGCATTCATTTTGGCCTGCTCATAGATGCCAGTCTTCAACTAAAGTGACTCACTCCACATGACATTAAAAAGCTCCTACACACATTGAGTACAGCCACAACACTGGTATCTGCCCAAATCGTAGAAAAT
The DNA here is from genome assembly GCF_021869965.1 of Rhincodon typus. Lineage (NCBI taxonomy): Eukaryota > Metazoa > Chordata > Chondrichthyes > Orectolobiformes > Rhincodontidae > Rhincodon > Rhincodon typus. The sequence goes on along the minus strand of NW_025979445.1, from coordinate 2,343 downwards.
TTCCCAGCTATGTCCTGCCCAGACGAAACAGGACAAATCCAAATCAGTCAATTACTGCTCCATCAGTCCTCACTTGATCATCAGACAAATGCTGCAACTGGTCATGAACACTGCCACCAACTGGCACTTGCAAATGAATAACCTGCTTCCTGATATTCAGTTTGGGTTCTGCCAATGCCAGAATGTTCAGCTTGGCACCTGGCCTCATTGCAGCTGTGGGTCAAACATGGATAAATAAAGCTGAACCCCAGAGGTGAGCTGAGAGTCAGTACCCTTGACTTCAAGGAAGCAATCAACTTAAAGTGACATGAACGAATTTTAGCACAGTGAGAAACAATGAGAATCAATGACTCTTGGGATATCGACAGTGGACACGTCTGCAGTTAGTTTTTAAGCTGGGGAAACTTCAGAATATCAGTTGGTGATTTGGAATCTGACCTTGAGACAGTGTGTTGTATCAGAGAATGGGAAAGTTTCCTGGACACTTTGCTCTACAAGTCAATTCCTCCTGGTCTACCTGGTGATCATTCATTCCCTCTACCTGTCAACTTTCTGTTACTGTGGGGTTACCACCCTCTGAAATGGGTAAGCCGCAGAATCGCCAGTTTCCTGTGTACGCAATACTGACGTGAGCTAAGCCAAACTCTGATACATCAGGCTGTAGTAATTGGGAGCTCCTCTTGCATGTGTGGTTTTCCAAGAGGTAATAAATCTTCTGGAGTTGCAGCCCTCTACAAAATGTACATTTGACAGGCCCCAGCTCTCTGTCCAAATATTTTAGGTGAAAGGTTTTTTAACGATTGAGATCACAGGTATAACATTACTGATGGTTTAATGTGACAGCAGTCTGCATTTTAAACTGATGATTTTCCTTCTCTCCCACAGCTTGACGTTTGGCTTTGGACAGATGGTTCTTGGACAGACTACACAAACTGGCATGTGAATGAACCAGGGCAGGGTGAACGTCTCCAAACAAGATGTGTGCAGTTTACCTTTGGTTACTTGACTCATGTGTGACATAACAATATTGCAGAGAAATGGAAACATCACCAGATGAAATGAATGACTTTCTAACTGGGGACAGTGAGGTTGAATTTTAGATTTAGACAGAGATCGACGTGCTGTTCTGTTAGCAGCAGATTACAGCCACAATTGGAGTTAATCTGGTCGGTGAATGAATGTACATGTCCATGTGCTGCAATTTGAGGAACAAATCACTGCCAGAGAAATGTCCACTGTGTGTCACAGAGCAGATAGACAAATATACATCGGGGATAACACTGTAGATACAGGAATGTAAACTGGGAACAATACCGCAGGTTGAGGAAAGTACAGCTAGAGGAACAGTGCAGACAGAGGATTGTACGCTGGTTGTAAAACTGTAGATAGTGGAAATTACACTGGGACACTGTAGGTAGAGGAAGTACACTGTGGTATATCATTGCAGACAGAGGAATGTGTACTGGGATAGCACTGCAGGTAAAGGAATATACACTTCGTGTAAACACTGCAGATAGAGGAACACGTACTGAGTGTAACATTGGACATGGGAGAATATACACTGGTTATAACAGTGCAGGGAGAGCAATGTGCACTGCAGATAGTACAGCAGAGAGAGTAACATGCACTGGGCTTAGCATTACAGACAGAGGAATGTGCACAGGTTGTGAAACTACAGAGAGAGTAATGTACACTGTGTATAACTGTGCCCTCTGAGAGATGTACAGTGTAAGTCACAGTGTGGAATGAGGGGCTTACACAGGGTCTAACAGTACACAGAAAGAAACATAAAACTGATTGCATTCATTCAAATAGAGGACTATCCATTGAGTTGAGCAGTACACAATGGGAAAAGAACATTGGGATTGATGCTGCAGTTAGAGGATTGTACACAGAATGTCGTATCCAACCAGGCAATCGTGCATAGTTTCTGACATTGCAATGGGAAAACTGTCCAGCACGTGTGTCGCAGCGGTGACTGGAATGTAGAGAAGCCTCTGTACCTGTGGGGGTAACAATGGAACCAGGACAGTGTGCAAACCCTACACGTGGAGAGACTAGCATGCAGCGTAACACCACAGTCAGAGATCAGTCCAGGTTAATATTGTTAATGAAGGAATCTGCATTCCCTTACCCAGGCACTGAGAGCCTTTGAAGGAAGGACAGCTCCCCACCCTGGGATGACAAGCTCCCCACAGGGTGGCAGCTCTTGGGAACTCCACTTGGTAACAGGTTCCCTGCAGCTGGGTTCACCTCAGTGACGATGGCCTCAGTTCCTTCACTGCTCCTTCATTTCCCATTTAGGAACCTCCATTGGCAGCGGGACAGGAATGTTAGCCATGG
>NW_025979444.1:0-6081 GCF_021869965.1 Rhincodon typus | reverse complement strand
GTTCATACAGCTCTACACCTTGTTATGTCAGATTTCCCAGCATCTGCAGTTCCTACTATCTCTGATACAAAAATATAGAAGTCTTGCTAAAGCTATACAACAAAGCATTGTTCAATTGGCACCGAGAATAATGGGAACAGTTTGGTCCTCTTATTTAACGAAAGATATGCTGTCACTGAGGGCAGTCTGGAGAAGGTTTACATGGCTGATTCTGGGAATGGAGGGATTCTGTTATGACAGCTTAAGCAAGTTAGGCCTGTACTCATTGGAGCTTAGATTAATGAGAGGTGACCTTATTGAAACATATATGATTCTTAGGGTAGATGTACAGGATAGATGTAGAGATGTAGATAGATGTATAGAATAGATGTAGAGATGTAGATAAAGGGGTCTCCGATTTAAGACCAAAATGAGGAGGAACTTTTTCTCTGATAGGATAATGAATCTGGGGAATTCTTTACCACAGAGAGCTGTCAAGACTGGGGCAGTATGAATATTCAGAAAGATAGATTTTTAATCAGTAAGGGATCAAGGGTTGTGGGGAAAAGCAGGAAAGTCGAGTTGAAGATTATCAAATCAGCCATGATCTCATTGAATGGTGGAGCAGACTATTGATGGTCTAAATAAATATGATCTTATGAATCTCAAGGTCATCAGATAAAATCAGAAAGAAAGTTGTGAGGAAGCACAGTATATCCATCATCATCTGAAATTGCCTCCCTGCCCTTCTCCGTTTCTCTATCTCCCTCTACCTCCTTAAGATATTCAATAAAACCTAATATATTGACCAAGCTTTTGGTCATCAGACTTAATATTTCTATTTATTTCCATGCATGTCTCAGTGTCACATTTTGATTTGTAATTCCCCTGTGAAACATCTTAGAATGTTCCATTACATTAAAGGTGCTACACAAATGTAAGTTGTTGTTTGGTAAGGAGGAGTTAAAATTGTTTCAGAGATAAGACCAGTTCACGTTTTGCATCTTAAACCCCTGCCCGTTTTCTACTTCATGTACATTACTTCCACTTTTATTTGGGTTTTTGACAAGCCACAAAGTTAGCAGGCAGTATTTTTGGTGTAACAAATTAGGAGGATTTATTCAATACTAAAGCAATACTCAATAACCAAGCAATTGTTTCATGTCACACATGCCATTACGCTCTATGGCGGCATGGACATAGGTCAATGTTAGTTAAGGACTGGTCTGACTTCCTTCTTCCATCTCTTTTCTTCTCTGAAACTGTATAAATGTGTATTGGTCACTTCCAGACCGCCCTTTTTACTCCTCTCCCTTTCTGATTCGCAGGCTTTCTTCTACCATGTTTGGTAAAAGCAATTGATCTGCACCATTCATAACACAGTCAATGTGATCAATACACCATTCACACTTACATCAATAGATTCTCCATACATCATTCACAGTTACATCAACAGACCATCAGTACACAATCAATAGTTACAACCTGAGCTATAATTAACAAAGTCTAAGGTATGCAGACCAATTGGAAACTTAAATTGTTCTTTGGTTACATTTTTGGTAATCAGCATTTATCAGTACAATCAAAATCATGAAATTAGATAAACCACCTTATCACTTTGAATTGTACTTTCCCTGTCTTTTATTGTTTAACCATACATTTCACAAAAAAGACAATTGGACTGTTCACATATTTCAATTATTTCTGATTGTGTTGTTTTAAAACTCTAAACATAAAATAAAATGTGGGCCTATTAAGTCATTCCCATGGTTTAACTTTGTCTATTGCAGTTCAGGATATGATCACTATTATTATCCTAGTCCTCTGATGTAACAGTAAATGAGTTATTGATTGTATGCTTGTCCTCTCTTCTTTGGCAGCCTCGCAGAGTTGAAGATGACTTGCTTTCACTCCAGTTCAATGGTTTCTGAGTCCAACGTGTAACCTGCAGACCAGATTCTGCCACATGTGCCAGGTGGAGCTTGAAGGGGTTGGGAAGATTAGGATGTTCAATTCCTCCGCACTTCAACTACACATCTGCATGATCCCAATGAAATCTGCCAGTGTGTTTAATGTCTTCCGAAATGAACATCCCTCCCTTTTGGTCAGTCACAGACTGGGGTCACTCACAAATCGATGGTTATATCTGCCCTCTTTAGAGATACTATAAGGACATTGTTTCTGCTGTACCCATCAGAGTTTCCTGTTGCAACTGAATTCTGCGTAGACCAGTTACTTCAGGAAAACTAAAGAAAAATACTGCAGATGCTGGAAATCTGAAACAAGCGCAGAGAGTGCTGGAGAAACTCAGCAGGTTTGGTAGCATCTAGACAAAGAAATACAGTTACTAATTCAAGTCCAGTATGACTCTTCTTCAGGAATGGAGCTGAATTTTTCCAACATTTTCTGTGTATATTTCAGTTGCTTCAGGAGTCTGGTGTCAGGTATACAAACAATGTGCTCACCAAGTAGGGCTGGTTTTGAGTGATTAGTTTCTTGGCATTGGATAAGTGGGCTTGGGAAGGACACGTTGCAAGGCCGCCTTCTTGCCACTAGTTTTGGAGGGTTTTATAAAGGCGCCACAGAGGGTAATCCGCCAGTAATTTTAGAAGATGCTGTAGGTTTCCCAAGTCTCCAAAGCCGCTAGGAACTTGGGGACCATGGCTTCCCAGTAAACCAATACCTTTAATCTTTGGGATGTCGCTCAAAAGCTGAGCTGGCATGTTGGAGCCAATGGTGAATTTTCTTAACCATGTCTGCCTTTGTTGAGAGGTGTCTCCTGAAAATACAGAAATTGGTCTGAAAGTGGAGAGCTTTGGCTATGGATTGGAGGCAGTGTAGATTGAACAGTTTCCCATCTGTTCTGTAGATTGGGCTTTTGGATTACTCTCTGTATCTGTGCCCAAGTTTATAGTAATATATGACAGCCATGTCTGTCTGCTCCTCTGGGTAACTTGCTGGAAGTGAAGTGCAGTTTTGCAGCAAAGAAAATTAAGAAGAGAGTTGGTGCAATTACAAAGCCTTGTTCGGCCTCAGTTTTCACTGAGATAGGGCCTGTGTTAGTTCCGTTAGGGAGGATCACATCTTGCATGTCATTGTGGCATAGGTGAAGGATGGTGACTTTTCTGAGGGCAGCCAAATTTCAGGAGGATACTCCAGTAACCTTCATGGTCGACACAGTCAACGGCTTTTGTGAGTTCAACAAAGGCCATGTCCAGCTCTCTTGGTGGTATTCCCTGCAATTCTCTTGATTTTGGTGCCTGGTAAATATCACGTCTGTGATGCCTCTTTACTGTCATGTGATCCCAGAGGAATTCCTTGGCCACTGCTGGGTGATGGTCTCTCTTCTTGAGTATGTTGAATGTCATCATCATTGACTGTCCCTTTACTTAAGGAACGACCTCTACTCAGGATTGTGAACTTCTGTCATCAATCTTCGTATTACTAAACAGATTGATACCTACCTGCAGACCTTGAGACTCATGGGGCAGGGTATTCCACCAGGACATGCGATCTGGAGTGCAACATTTCTTCTCTTTTCTTTCTTTCTCTGCTGCTGCTCTGCCTCAACATTAAGGTGTTTGGACCCAGAATATGATGTTGCCATTTTGATCAATCATAATCGAGCTCCTCAATGTCATTAATTTTAATGCTGCTGTACTTCAAGGAGGTCTGTCTTCAGAATTTCTTCTTTGTCCTCCCCTGGCCATTTGAGAGTTGAGAACACAAGAACTGGTGGGGAGATGCTTTATGCCACCTGGACACAGTATCCAGTCCATTGTAATTGGTTTTGCAGGCATTTAGCCTGATTTCTTACAGGCCTAGCTTCAAAAAGGATTCCAGTATTTGTTTAATATCCTGCCATTGAATCTGGAGGATGGGGTGGAGGCATTGCTGGTGGGATTTCTCTAACACTCTTATGTAGAAAGGTTTGCACAGTCAAAGTGCCACTGCAGTACAGGACTGTGGTAAGAACAATTGTGCTGCACAGTAGAATTTTTGTTGCGTTGTGGAGGTCTTTGTTGTACTGATTGTAGTAAATATGGTGTAAAAAGTGAGAATCAAAATTAATTATCTTTACTAAATATGGTAGGAGAAATCATGGACCTCAGAGCCAAACAGGGATTACAAAAAATTTCTCTGAAAAGTCCAGTTGACAGGTGGCAGCGCCGGCAAGGTAGGCAGCATTCGGCCTTTCTGGTCCAGATGGTGATTCCTCCCTTCTTCGCTTACCCTTTTAATCTACTTTCTTCTTGTTTTTCTTCACCTTCTCCCTGTCGGTGGTGGTGGAGAAGGTGACATCACGAAAGAGCGCAGGCAGAGCGATACTGTTGGCAGGGCAATAGCTTGGCATGGCAATGGAGTCAGGGACTCTCTTGGTTGTGGTGGACCTGGAGCAGCAACACTAGGTTATCGGTGAGGCAGCGTCGGCAGCTCCTGGTTGTGGTGGGCCTGGAGCCAGGCTCTCCTGGTTATCAGAGAGGCGGGGGGCCGCAGCTGCAGTGGAGCCAGGGGTTCCTGGTTGCGGGGTGAGTGTGGGTCCAGCACGGCACCCAGCATCGGCAGCCCATTAGCAAGATAGGCCCAACGATGAAGAGATGGCATCTCAAGAGTTGCAACTCTGACATTGGTGGGTCTGGCACAGGTGGCAGAGGGGTGTTAGCCAGCCAGTTGAGGACTCAGGATTCATCGTGAGGGCAGCAGAAACTGAGATGGACTTATTCAGCTTCATCTTTTCATTCTTTTTATTCTTAAAATGTTCAAATAGTGCCAGATTGTGGCGACAGTTGAAACTTTTCACTTTATTTTACTGTGCTGCTGATTGTAGAGTACAAGTGACAATAAATCATCATTCATTCATTCAGTTTTACAGAATAAGGAAGAATCAGGACAGACCAGAATAGTGGCCCCAGGCAGTAAAGACTAAATGTCCTTCATAACCTATCAATTGGTTGTTAAGCATAATTCTGTTACTAAAAACTCCTCTTGATTTGTTAAACATATCTGTCAACTTTGTGTCTTGTCAAGAAGCCGAATAAAGTAATTCAAATAATTTACAGAACGTTATTGTTTCATAACCAACGATCACAGCATAAGATGACCTGATCATTATTGCTTTGTTCTTTGCAGGATCCTGCTGTGAAGAAATCGACTGTCACATTTCCTACATTGTAACAGGGACTCCACTTTGAAAAGTCCTTCGGTGCCTATGGGCTGTTTTGGGACATCTTGGTAACTTGTTTACAAATGCAAGGTTGTCCTTTTTTTTAACATCAGGAGCCTTGCAGACCTGTGATGTCCAGCACGTACAATACACTTGTTAGGCCTCAGCTGGAGTGCTGTATATAGTTGTGGGCACCACATTATAGGAAAGGTGTGAATGTACTGGAGAGAGTGAATTACAAGGATGCTTCCAGGGATGAGAAGCTTCAGGATGAGGATAGATTGAAGAAGTTGGAATTGTTCTCCCTGGACTGAAGAGAGGAGATCTGATTGAAGTTTTCAGACTGGACAGAGTAGATGGGGTGAAGCTGTTTCCACCTGTAAAAGAAACAGAAACAAAAGAACATAGATTTAAGATGATGTGCAAATGAAGCAAGAGTGATGTGAGAGAGAAACATTTTATACACAGGGAGTAGTTAGGGTGTGGAATGCACTGGAAAGGTGATGGAAGGAAGTTGAACTGAGGCATTCAAGAGGGCATTGGATATGTATTTGGATAGAAATGATGTGCAGAGACATGGAGAAAAGACTGGAGACTGGTACTGGTGAATAGAACAGACAAGGTCACGATGCCCAAACGGTTTCCTTCTGCACCATAACAATTCCAGGATTCTGGGAGAGTGCACTTCCCGTCTGGATAGGTTTGGGAGGACGGGTATCTATCAGGTTGCCATTGATGATATTTGCTATGAACAGTTGCCCCCCGGTATGGGACTCCCACTGACCATGACCAGAAAACGGCTTTTGGAGCAGCGTGATGTGACTGGGCCAAGACAGAAAGCTGGGCACTGAGGGCTGAAACAGGCAGCGATTCACATCAAGCTGGGGTTAAAATTGTATCAGAGATAGTAGGAACTGCAGATGCTGGAGAATCTGAGA
>NW_025979443.1:0-6081 GCF_021869965.1 Rhincodon typus | reverse complement strand
TTCTGAAGAAGGGTCTAGGCCCGAAACGTCAGCTTTCCTGCTCCTCTGATGCTGCTTGGCCTGCTGTGTTCATCCAGCTCTACACCTTGTTATCTCAGATTCTGTGGTGAGCTGGTTTCTGGAACTGCTGCATTCCTTGTGGTATAGGGACATGCATGGTGTTGTTGTTAGGAAGGAATTCCAGGATTTTGACCCAGCAAGAGTGAAAGACTGACAATACTGTTCCAAGTCAGGATGCCGTGTGGCTTGGGAGAAGAACTTGCAGATTGTGGTTTTCCCCATGTACCTGCTGCTCTTGTCCTTCAGAATCATCGCAGTGGGTTTAGAAGATACTGTTGGTGAAGCCTCGGTGAGCTACTGCAGTAAATCTTGTAGATGGTACACTTTGCTGCTACTGTACATCAATGAAGGAACAAATTTTGAAAGTGGGGGAATAGGGTAACAGGTTGCTTTGTCCTGGATGGCACTGACATCCTTGAATATTAATGGAGCTACACCCATTCTGATTTAATCCTTGTAGAGGAAGGACTGGCACTAGGGAGTCAGGAGACAAGCTATTCATCACAGAATTCCTAGCCTCCGATTTGTTCTGGAAGCCACAGTTTTTAAATGGCCATTTTATTTCAGTCTGGCCAGTCGTAACCTCTGGGATATAGATAGTGGGGATTTTGTATTGGTCTTAAAATTGAATGTCAAGAGGTGATGGTTAGATTCAGTTTTGTTGGAGGTAGTCAGAGTGACAGCTGTGTGAGTGGTACATGAGTGTTACTTACCAGTTATCATCTTAAGCCCGAATATCATCTAGGTCTTGCTGCATACAGACATAGATCATAGATGATCATAGAATCCCTATAGCGTGGAAACAGGCCCTTCGGCCCAACAAGTCCACACCGACCCTCGGAGCATCCCACCCAGAACCCACGTAATCTACACATCCCTGAACACTATGGGCAATTTAGCATGGCCAATCCACCTAGCCTGCACATCTTTGGACAATGGAAGGAAACCGGAACACCCGGGAGAAACCCACACAGACGAGGAGAATGTGCAAACTCTACACAGACAGTCGCCCAAGGGTGGAATCAAACCTGGGTCCCTGGCACTGTGAGGCAGCAATGCTAACCACTGAGCCACCGTGCCACCCCGCCACCCCAAATGCAGCGCTTCAGTATCTGTGGCGTCAAAAATGGTATTGAACCTTGTGAAGTCATTAGAAACCATCCTTACAGCTGACCACATGTTGGTGGGAGAGCTTTGTAGAAGGCGAAGATGGTTGGGCCTAGGACTGAGAAATGCCTGAGAGTGAGATGATTGACTTACAACAGCCTCAGTGTGCCAGGTATGGCTCCAAAAAAAAATTTCTCCTTATCCCATTAACTCCAGTTTTGTCAGGATTCTTTAACGTCACACTTGGTCAAATGCTGCTCTAATATCAAGGGCAGTGACTCTCACCTCACCTTTGGAATTTGGCTGTTTTGTTCACATTTAGACCAAGGCTACAAATGAGGTCAAGAGCTGAGAGGTCCTGGTGGACTCCAAGCCGAGCAATGAGCAGGTAATTAATGTGGAAATCTTCAGAAGGCAGCTGCAGACAGACGGGGGGAGTTGTCCTTATCAAAGGATAATGTTATTGATCTGCTTGCAGAGATCAAGTTGCTCACCTGACCCACAATCTCAACTTGTATTGGTAAAAGCTAAAGTACGTTCATTTCCAGGGGTTTCAAATTAAAAAAAAACCAACCTGCTCTCCTTTTTTGGGCTCCAAGTGCTGGGATATTAAAAGTTTCCAATTTGCTTTTGTGTTAATGCTCATCAAGCCAAGTACATCTCCTGCAATGCTGTGCGATCGCTGAAAGTGGCCACTGTAAAAGTAATAATCACTACCTGCTGCCTCAGTGCAGATATGTTGCTAACAATAATAATCTTGTGCAATCTTGGAGCAATATTTATCCAATATTTCAAACCTTTCTTCTGGACTCTTATCATGATTAAGACGCATCATGAGCTAGAGTTGAACAGTCAGGTAAAAAAAAAACTTGTCAAACAGTGATCTTGGGCTCCTCCATGCTGAGGGAAATTATCTTCCACTTGCAGAATAGATCAAGGCACCCAATCAATGCCTTCCACTGAAAGATGATGGTTATTAACTTGATGCATCACTTGTCAGCTTTCTCAAACTTAAGGTACCTTTTTCATCCTTACAGGCAGATATTTTTCCAGAGAACCAACTAGACAGGTGCACTATTATTTCAAGGAACTTATCAAAGGTGAAAAGTACAGAGGCAGTTGGATCTAAATAAGCATGAGGGAGAAGGTAACAGCCAGGTATGCTGATAGTGTTAAATAAGGGAAGATGAGTGCAGACTGAGTACAAATATGGAGCAAGTGATTTGTTTCTATACTTTATATTCTATGAAACGCAACGTAACTGAGCCAAATAGAAGTATAATGCAAAACAAAAACAAATGGATAGAGAAACGTGGCAGGTCTGGCAACATTTGTGGAGGGAAAACAAGGTTAATGTTTTAGTCCAGTGACCCTTCTTCACAACTGGAGTTCCCTTCTGAAGGGTCACTGGTCTAGCAACAGTAACTCTGTTTTCTCTCCATAAATGTTGCCAGACCTGCTGTGTTTCTCCAGTTGTTTTAGTTTCAGATTTCCAGCATCCACAATTCATTGTTTTATTGAAGTATAATATGTTCCTATTGGAGTTAATAACATAAATTATTCCCAGTGCAGTCAAAAAACAGGCTGGAAGGTCAAGAGCGAAAGATGCAACTAAATAAGAAAAGCAGACAACTGAAGGAAGCTACATTTTAAATCACTGATTTGCTGGGGTAGGGTGATCAAACACTAGTTATACACAACAGCGTCACGTATAAAAGGTGAAAATAAGTGACATACACAGCAGCACTGCTGCAAATCAATAACATCGATGAAACAAGTCATTGAAGCTGCGACAATATCCTGCTGACAGGCAATGTTCAAGACCACTCAATGAAAAGCCAGACTAGACAGAAGCATCAGTCATAAGTGCCTAAGTAACCTGTACCATAGCAAGCCACCACCTTTAACCAAGGGGCACAAGATTAAAAAGATAACAAAAATGAAAAATGATTTTGAGCTTTACTGGTGTATTATATCCAAACTGGAAATGGCAACTATAAAAAAAAATTCCTTACGTACAGCACGAGCTTATTTGCTAGTTCCCTCTCACAGCAAGCTATTAATAAAAGAAAACATGGTATACTGGGGAGCCTGATAGGTCCAGACATAAGCAATAATTCAATGTTAGTACTGCAGACTATGAATTATGACTTACAGACCTAATCGGCAAAAAAAATTGTTACCTGAAATTCTGAATGTCCAGCATCTTTTCCTTTTAATAAGTTATCTTCACCAGCATTCTCCTTTTTAGATCCTTTACAATAAGTAAGATGTGTTTTAAAACCTTGCTTAAAATCTCTTATATTCAATCAATTCACTGAAATTTCCATTCCTTACAACTGTTTACATTTTGAAACTCTGCAATTGGTGACACCTACCAAAAAACAAAATTAAAATTGAGAATTTCAAGTGATCCAAGATAAAACATGCAAATGAGGAGTAAACTTTTAAAAAGTTAATATTATTCATAAGATGTAAACAGCTGTACTCATGCAGTGAATTTTACAATTTATACCAAGTCAATTCTTCATGCAGTTAATTCTGACAATGTAGCATTAGAAAACCTCCTAATACATGACAGGCAGTAACTTCTCAACTAAGTATTTTTTCAAAACTTGACATTGGAATCTGAACATTGCCAAAAAGGCGAGTAATTTTTGCCTATTCCTAACTGCCTTTGAGAACATGGAATCGAGCTACCTTCTTGAACCCAAGCAATCTATGTGGTGTAGTTGCTACGGAGGGAACTCCAAGATTTTGACCCAATGACAGCGAAGGAATCACAATATAGTTCCACGGAGAATGATGTGAGACTTGGTGTTCTCCTGCATCAGTTGCCCCTATCCTTCTAGATACATAGAGGTTACGCGTTTGGAAGTTGAAGGAGCCTTGCTAGTTGCTGCAGTACATTTTAAAAATGGCACACATTGCTGCCAATTTAGAGGGAATGGAAGTTTTAAGGTGGTGGTGCTTAGAAATGTTGCACCTTAGTGATTATGCAAAATTAAATCAACTAATTTAAGAACAAAGTAGTGGAGAACCATGCAGTTTAGTGAAAGAGATGCCGCATAAATCCATATAGCCAAAAATCAAACACCAATGCAGACACACAAGAAAAATCCTTTATAACTGTCGATACAAAATTAGAATAATTTCTTTAAAAAAATGAAACATCTTCGTTCCTTCATCTTTTTGTTCTTATTACATCGATCGTGAGCAAAAAGAGAAAACTGGAGTTCCTCAAGGCTGCATAAAATAATCAAAATCTGGCCTTGTTACCAATTATAATGGATTAGGAGTTGTTAAAACATTGCTAACATTTGGCACAATTTATTAAACTGAAATAAAACTCCTTCAGAAATTGGGTAACAGCAATTACATTTGGGAAAACAGCTTTGTAACAATTAACTTAATCTCTTAGTAAATGTGGGCACATAGTAAAACGCTCAGCAATTTCACTCAGGAATAAGATATTTCTGACTGGCTGTTGCCACATTTCTTGTAGTTATGGAACACTCATGGTTCAGGTTGAAATACATCCTACAGAAAATTTCACCTTGCATCAATCCAGTTCCATTCATGCTCTGGGAATGCTGGATAATAACAAATAATGAAATGTGTTCCTGGAAAAGGGACAATGATCCATCTGGGAGGTCAAAAAATACTTTCAATTGCCCATCTACCTCCATTGTCTATCCAATTCTTGCTTACGATTCATTCAGGGATGTGTAGGTTATGTGGATTAGCCATGGGATATGTAGGGTTACAGGCATAGGGTAAGAGAGTCAGTGTGGACTCCATGGGTCAAATGGCCCTCTTGCATACTGTAAGGATTCTATGATTTACACATTAACTCAGTCAATCATCTTACACATTCCACACTCAAGCATGTCTACACACTTCCTGGATTAACTGTTAATTCAAAACTACCAAAGTTGATTCTAAATGGCTAAATGTTATCTATTAAAGTAGTCCATCAAGATCTGTACTTATTTGACAAAGTAGACATCATCTGGACCTGCTTCTCAGTTTCTTGAAAAATGCAACGTAAAATTGAGGTAATCTAATATACTTTTATAATTTTGTACAACTATCAGGGTAATTTAAAACTAAAAATATTCAAGCACATTTAATTGCTGGTAAATCCCTAGCATTCACAGCAAATGTGAAATTGAGTAAGATGATTTGCAGTTACAAAACTGCCATGAAATCAGATTCAAGTGACTCAAATAGGAACAGCAAAATGGTAAATAAAAATTCAAATGGTAAACTCAGCTTGAAACCTCAACATTAAAACTGCTACCAGCATGAAAAAGTCCTGATATATTTGTATTACATTTTCACAAGAACTATGGGCTCAAAAATCCAACTTTGCCTGCAAGTGATAATGGTCTTTATTTGAGATGGAATCTCTTCTAATCTAAACAGGGTCACTCACACAGAAGGTATGGCATCCCAAGCATGGGCTCCCATTCAGCGTGGCAGGTATGTCTGATGGGAATAGGACTTGGCCATACAGAGTAGATCTTGGAAGAGAAAAACACAAATTTCTTTCAAATATATGTTAAATGTAGCTTCTTCAACAGGAGGCCACACATCACCTAAGTCCTAATACTGCACTAGATATTTGGGAGAAGATGGGAGCATGAGACACATCCATTCAGCACATGTGCACAGCAAGAGCTGTGAAGATTTGCAACCTTCCCAAGTCAACACACTTGGAGATTTGCAATTGGCATGAATCGAGAAGAATTAATGACCTTCAGGTTTTCTGCAACTTCTCTACACTCCTGAAAACAACACTGATATTCACTCAAGGTGCAGGGCTGGATGAACACAGCAGGCCAAGCAGCTTCATAGGAGCAGAAAGGCTGACGTTTCGGGCCTAGACCCTTTTCTGATGAAGGGTCTAGG
>NW_025979442.1:3573-6081 GCF_021869965.1 Rhincodon typus | reverse complement strand
CTGCTTCTCAGCCTCTGTTTGTGCACCTCTATTTCTGCAACTATGTTAAAAAACATCCTCTGTTTGCGTTCTGTATTTCCAATCCTTTGTGTCTCATTCTGTTTATGCCCATCTTTTTTTGCCCTCCTGTTCCTCATTCTCTGTTTCTCCTCCTCACTTTCTGCTACTTTCTTTCTCTTTCTCTGTTTCTACTTTTTTGTTTCTCATCCACTCTTTCTGCCCCACTATTTCCGCAAATCTGCTTCTTGTCCTGTTTCTGCCCCTCTGTTTCTCATCTTCTATCTCTAATACTCTCGTTCTCATCCTCTCTTTCTCATCCTCTGAATCTCATCCTGGATTCCTGGTCGGCTGCTTCTCAATCTCTGTTACTGCCTGACTGTTTCTCATCCTCTGTTTCACATTCTCTGTTTCTACCCAGCTGTTTCAGCTTCTTTGTTTTTCATCCTCTGATTCTCATACTCTGTTTATGCACCTCCTGTCTGCAACTCAGTTTCTCCCGCTCTGGTTCTGAAACTCTGTTTCACATCATTTCTTTCTCATACTCTGTTTCTCATTGCCTGTTTCTCATCCTCTGTTTATGTACTTCTGTTTCTTCCTCTCTGATTCTCATGCTCTGTTTTTGCACCTCTGTTTCTGCTCCTCTGCTTCTCATGCAGCGATTCTCATTCTCTGCTTCTGCCCTTTAGATTCTGCAACTCTTTTTCAAATTCTCTGTTTCTCATCCACTGTTTCTGCTACTTTGTTTCTCATCCACAGTTTCTCATCCTGTATTTCACATCCTCTAATTCTGCACTTCTGTTTGTGTTCATCAGCATGTCATTTTCTGTTTCTCACTCTATATTTGTCATCCTCTATTTCTGCACCTCTGTTTCCTCCCCATAATTTCTCATGCTCTGCTTCTTATTTATGGTTTCTCATCTTCTGTTTCAGCTGCTTTGCTTCTTATCCTGTGTTTCTCATTCTCTGCTTCTCAGCCTCTGTTTGTGCACCTCTATTTCTGCAACTATGTTTCTCAGGCTTTGTTTCTGTACCTCTGTTTCTCATCATTTGTTTCACATCGCTGCTCCTTGTCCTCTGTTTCTCATCCTCTAATTTTGCAACTCTGTTTCTCAGTCTCTGTTTCTCATCCTCTGTTTCTGCTGTGTTGTTTCTTACCCTCAGACTCTCATTCCCTGTTTCTGCAACTCCATTTCTGCAATTTTATTTCTTATGCTCTGTTTCTCACGTCTCTTTCCCATCCTGTTTCTGCAGTTCTGTTTCGCGTTCTGTGTTTCTCATCGTCTCTTTCTCATTCTCTGTTTCTGCACATCTGTTGCTGCAACTCTGTTTCTCATCCTCTGTTTCACATCCTTTACTTCTGCCGATCTGCTTCTGCCCCGATGTTTCTCATCCTGTTTCTCATTCTATGTTTCTGCACCTCTGTTTCTCATTCTGTTTCTCATCCTGTGTTTCTGCACCTCTGTTTCCACCCCTCTGTTTCTCATGCTCTGATTCTCATTCTATGTTTCTGGCCATCTTTTTCTGCACCTCTGTTTCTCATTCTCTTTTTCTCAACCTTTGTTTCTGAAAATCTGTTTCTCATACTCTGTTTCACATTCTTTTTTCTGCACCTCTGTTTCTCATTATCTGTTTCTCATTCACTGTTTCTCATTCTCTATTTCTCATCCTCTAATTCTGCACCTCTGTTTCTGTTCTTCTGTATCTCATTTTCTGTTTCTCATTCTCTCTTCGTCGTCCTCTGTTTCTGCACCTCTGTTTCCGTCGCTCTGTTTCTCAATCTCTGCTTCTCATTCTCTGATCCTCCTCCTCTATTTCTGCACTTCCAATTTCTGCACCTCTGTATCTCATTCATTGATTATCATCCTCCATTTTTCATCCTCTGCTTCTCAATATCCTTCTTTGCCCCTCTGTTTCTCATCCACTATTTCTGCACCTTTGTTTCTCATCCTCTGTGTCTCATCATCTGTTTCTCATCCTCTGTTTCTCATTTTCTGTTTCTGCACCACTGTTTGTCATCCTCTGTTTTTGCAACTCTGTTTCCGCACCTCTGTTTCTCATGCTCCGATTCTCATTCTCTGCATCTGACCTTTGTATTCTGCACCTCTGTTTCTCATCCTCTGTTTCTCATCCATTGTTTCTGCTACTTTCTTTCTCATTCTCTGTTTCTCATTCTCTGTTTCTACCCATTTGTTTCTTATCCTCTGTTTCTCATTGGCTCTTTCTGCCCATCTGTTCCTGCCCCTCTGTCTCTCATTCTCTGTTTCGGCACCACTGTTTCTCATCATCTGTTTCTCATCCTCTGTTTTTGCACCTCTGTTTGCATACCTATGTTTCTCATGCTCTGATTCTCTTTCACTGCATCTCACTTTTGGATTAAGCAACTCTGTTTCTTATTCTCTGTTTCTCACCCTCTGTTTCAGCTACTTTGTTTCTCATCCTCTGTTTCTCATACTCTGTGCACCTCTTGTCTGCAACTCAGTTTCTCATGCTATGCTTCTGCACCTCTGC
>NW_025979442.1:382-3563 GCF_021869965.1 Rhincodon typus | reverse complement strand
TTGTTTCTCACCGCTGCTCCTCGTCCTCCGTTTCTCATCCTCCAATTTTGCAACTCTGTTTCTCAGTCTCTGTTTCTCATCCTCTGTTTCTGCACTTCTGTTTTCACCCGTCCGTTTCTCATGCTCTGTTTCTCATTCCGGGTTTCTGGCCATCTTTCTCTGCACCTCTGTTTCTCATTCTCTTTCTCTCAGCCTTTGTTTCTGCAACTCTGTTTCTCATCCTCTGTTTCGCATTATTTGTTTCTGCTCCTCTTTTTCTCATTATCTGTTTCTTATCCTCTGTTTCTCATTGGCTCTTTCTGCCCATCTGTTCCTGCCCCTCTGTTTCTCATTCTCTGTTTCTGCATCACTGATTTGCATCATCTGTTTCTCATCCTCTGTTTTTGCACCTCTGTTTGTGTACCTATGTTGCTCATGCTCCAATTCTCTTTCTCTGCATCTCACTTTTGGATTAAGCAGCTCCGTTTCTCATTCTCCGTTTCTCACCCTCTGTTTCAGCGACTTTGTTTCTCATCCTCTGTTTCTCATACTCTGATTATGCACCTCTTGTCTGCAACTCAGTTTCTCATTCTCTTTCTCTGCACCTCTGTTTCTCTTCATTTGTTTCACATCGCTGCTCCTCGTCCTGTTTCTCATCCTCCAATTCTGCAACTCTTTCTCATTATCTGTTCCTACCCATCTGTTTCTAATCCTCTGTTTCTCATTGGCTCTTTCTGCCCATCTGTTCCTGCCCCTCTGTTTCTCATCCTCTGTTTTTGCACCTTTGTTTGCGTACCTATGTTTCTCATGCTCCGATTTTCTTTCTCTGCATCTCACTTTTGGATTCAGCAGCTCTGTTTCCCATTCTCTCGCTCTCACCCACTGTTTCAGTTACTTTGTTTCTCATCCTCTTACTCCGTCTCTGTTTCTCATTCTCTGTTTATGCACCTCTTGTTTGCAACTCTGTTTCACATGCTGTGTTTCTGCACCTTTGTTTCACTTCATCTGTTTCTGAAACTCTCTTTCACATCATTTCTTTCTCTTCCTCTGTTCCTCATTTTTTTCTCATCCTCTGTTTATGTACCTCTATTTCGGTGCTTCTTTTTCACATCCTCTATTTCCTCAACTCTGTTTCTCATCCTCTGCTTCTCATGCTCCGGCTCTGATTCTCTGCATCTGCCCTTTGGATTCTGCACCTGTTTTGCATCCTCTGTTTCTCATTCATTGTTTCTGCTACTTTCTTTCTCATCCTCTGTTTCTCATTCCCTGATTCTACCCAGCTGTTTCTTATCCTCTGTTTCGCATTGGCTCTTTCGACCCATCTGTTCCTGCCCCTTTGTTTCTCATTCTCTATTTCTGCACCACTGTTTCTCATCCTCTGTTTTTTCACCTCTGTTTGCGTACTTATGTTTCTCATGCTCCGATTCTCTTTTTCTGCATCTCACCTTTAGATTCAGCAGCTCTGTTTCTCATTCTCTGTTTCTCAACCTCTGTTTCAGCTACTTTGTTTCTCATCCTCTGTTTCGCATACTCTGTTTCTGCACCTCTGTTTCACTTCATCTGTTTCTGAAACTCTGTTTCACATCATTTCTTTTTCATCCTCTGTTTCTCATTGTTTGTTTCTCATCTTCTGTTTATGAACCTCTATTTCTGCACCTCTGTTTCTCATACTCTGTTTTTGCACCTCTGTTTCTGCTCCTCTACTTCTCATGCTCCGATTCTCACTCTCTGCTTCTGCCCTTTAGATTCTGCAACTCTGTTTCGCATCCTCTGTTTCTCATTCACTGTTTCTGCAACTTTCTTTGTCATCCTCTGTTTCTCATTCTCTGTTTCTAACTATCTGTTTCTTATCCTCTGCTTCTCATTGGGTCCCTCTTCCCATCAGTTCCTGCCCCTCTGTTTCACATTCTCAGTTTCTGCACCACTGTTTCTCATCCTCTGTTTTTGCACCTCTGTTTGCGTACCTATGTTTCTCATGCTCCAATTCTTTTTCTCTGCGTCTCAATTTTGGATTCAGCAGCTCTGCTTCTCATTCTTTGTTTCTCACCCTTTCTGTTTCAGCTACTTTGTTTCTCATCGTCTGTTTCTCATACTCTGTTTCTGCACGTCTGTTTCACTTCATCTGTTTCTGAAACTCTGCTTCTCATCCTTTGCTTCTCATTCTCTGTTTCTGACCATCTGTTCCTGCCCCTCTGTTTCTCATTCTCTGTTTTCGCCCCTCTGTTTCTCATGCTCCAATTCTGATTCTCTGCATCTGCCCTTTGGATTCTGCACCTCTGTTTCACATCCTCTGTTTCTCATCCATTGTTTCTGTTCCTTTCTTTCTCAGCCTCTGTTCCATATTCTCTGTTTATCCTCCTCACTTTGTGCTACTTTCATTCTCGTTCTCTATTTCTTTTCCTCTGTTTCTCATCCAAGGTTTCTGCCCAACTATTTCCTCCAATCTGCTTCACGTCCTGTTTCTGCCCCTCTGTTTCTCATCTTCTGTCTCTCATACACTGTTTCTCATTCTCTCTTTCTCATCCTATGTTTCTCATCCTGGATTCCTGGTCGGCTGCTTCTCAACCTCTATTTCTGCCTGACTGTTTTGCATCCTCTGTTTCAAATTCTCTTTTTCTATTACTCTGTTTTTGCACCTCTGTTCCTGCACCTCTGTTTCTCATGCTCTGTTTCTCATTTATGATTTCTCATCTTCTGTTTCAGCGGCTTTGCTTCTCGACCTCTGTTTCTCATTCTCTGTTTCTCATCCTGTGCTCCTGCCCATCTGTTTCTGCACTTCTGTTTCTCATCATCTATTTCTCAACCTCAGTTTCTGCAATTTTATTTCTCGTGCTCCGATTCTCTTTCTGTGCCTCTCACTTTTGGATTCAGCAGCTCTGTTTCTCATTCTCTGTTTCTCACCCCCTGTTTCAGCTACTTTTTTTCTCATACTCATTCTCAATCTCAGTTTGTCATACTCTGTTTATGAACCTCTTGTTTGCAACTCTGTTTCACATGCTGTGTTTCTGCACCACTGTTTCACTTCATCTCTTTTAGAAACTCTGTTTCACATCATTTCTTTCTCTTCCTCTGTTTCTCATTTTTTCTCATCCTCTGTTTATGTACCTCTATTTCTGCATCTCTGTTTCACATCCCCTGCTTGTCATACTCTGTTTCTGCCACTCTGTTTCTCATCCTCTGTTTCTCATCCTCTGTTTCTGCC
>NW_025979442.1:0-282 GCF_021869965.1 Rhincodon typus | reverse complement strand
TTTATACTCCATTCCCTTTGGAATAAAGGCCGACATTCCATTTGCCTTCCCTATTATCCACTGACCTTGGATGCTAGCTTTTTGTGGTTCATGAATAAGGACTACCAAATCCCTCAGTTCTATTGCTTTTGGCAGTCTGTCTCCATTTAAATAATATTCAGTTCCTGTATTTTTCCTGCCAAAGTGCATAAGGTCACATATTCACACATTAAATTCCGTCTGACTAAGTTTTTGCCAGAGATAGTAGGAACTGCAGATGCTGGAGAATCTGAGATAACAAGG
>NW_025979441.1:3386-6082 GCF_021869965.1 Rhincodon typus | reverse complement strand
ATGCTTATTTCAGTGAGATAAGCACTTCAGAATTCAAAAATCTCAACATCACCAAATCACTCAACTTCTGATGTTGTTTTGACAAACGTGCTTATTACAGCGAGATTAGCACATCAGAAGACTAAAATCTCACCTTCACCAGATAGTTAAGTTTTACTGCTTATTTCAACGAGTTCAGCGCCTCAGAAGCCAAAAATCTGAACTTCCCCAAATGACACAATTTTTTATGTTCGTTTGACGAACAGACTTATTTCAGCGAGTTAAGCACTTCACAAGATCGAAAACTCAATTTCACCAAGTGACTCAAGTTTTGATGTTAGTTTGACTAACATCCTTTTTTCAGTGAGATAAGCAGATGAGAAGACCAAGATCTGAATTTCACCAAGACACTCCAGCTTGATGCTGATTTGACTAAAATGCTTATTTCAGCGAGATAAGCATATCAGAAGGCTGAAATCTCAACTTCACCAAAGGACCTAACTTTTGATGCTGATTTGACTAACATGCTTATTTCACTCAGATAAGCACCTCAGAAGACCAAATTGGGAACTTCACCAAATGACTCAAGTTTTGATGTTGGTTTGACTAACGTGATTATTTGAGTGAGATCAGCGCTTCTGAAGGCAAAAATCTCAATTTCAACAAATGACTTAACTTTTAGTGCTGATTTGACTAACATGCTTATTTCAGTAAGATAAGCATTTCAGAAAACCAAAATCTGAACTTCACCAAATGACTCAAAATTTGATCATGGTTTGACTAACATGTTTATTTCAGCGATTGAAGCACTTCAGAAGGCTAAGATCTCAACTTCACCAACTGACTCAACTTTTGATGCCGGTTGGAATAAAATGCTCATTTCAGCGAGTTAAGCTCTTCAGTAGACCAAAATCTGAACTTCACCAAATGACTCAGGTTTCGATGTTGGTTTGACGGGACATACTTATTTCAGAGAGTTAAGCACTTCAGAAGATCAAAATCTCAATTTCACCAAGTGACTCAAGTTTTGATGTTAGTTTGATGAACATGCTTTTTTCAGTGAGAGAAGCATATCAGAAGACCAAGATTTCAATTTCACCAAGACACTCGTGCTTTGATGCTGGTTTGACTAAAATGCTTATTTCAGCGAGATAAGCATATCAGAAGGCTAAAATCTCAACTTCACCAAAGGACCTAACTTTTGATGCTGATTTGACTAACATGCTTATTTCACGCAGACAAGCACTTCAGGAGACCAAATTCTGAACTTTACCAAATGAATCAAGTTTTGATGTTGGTTAGACGAACATGCTTATTTGATTCAGATAAGCACTTCAGAATTCAAAAAACTCACCTTCACCAAATGACTTCCTTTCTAATGCTGCTTTAACTAAGATGCTTATTTAAGCGATTCAAACAGGTAAGCAGCCAAAAATCTCAACGTCAACAAATGACTTAATTTTTAACGCTGTTTTGACTAACATGCTTATTTCACTCAGATACGCACATCAGAAGACCAATATCTGAACTTCACCAAATGACTGAATTTTTAATGTTGGTTTGAATGACATGCTTATTTCAGCGAGTTAAGCGCTTCAGAAGGCTAAAATCTCAACTTCACCAAATGGCTCAACTTTTGATGCTGGTTGGATTAAAATGCTTATTTCAGCGAGATAAGCACATCAGAAGACCAAAATCTGAACTTCACAAATGACTGAAGTTTTGATGTTTGTTTGACTAACATGCTTATTTGAGTGAGATAAGCACTTGAGAAGTCAAAAATCTCAACTTCACCAGATGACTTAATTATTGATGCTGTTTTGACTAACATGCTTATTTCGCTCAGAAAAGCGCATCAGAAGACCAATATCTGAACTTAGTTGTTGACGTTGGTTTGAATGAAATGCTTTTTGCATTGAGATCAGCACGTCAGAAGATCAAAATCTCAACGTCACCAAATTACTCAACTTTTGATGTTGTTTTGACTAACATGTTCAATTCAGCGAGTAAAGTACTTCAGAAGAAAAAATCCTCAACTTCACCAATTGACTTAATATATGATGCAGGTTAAATTAAAATGCTTATTTCAGCGAGTGAAGCACCTCAGAAGTCAAAAATCTCAAAGTCACAAAACCTATCAATACTTGATGCTATCAGAGATAGTAGGAACTGCAGATGCTGGAGAATCCGAGACAACAAGGTGCAGGGCTGGATGAACACAGCAGGCCAAGCAGCATCATAGGAGCAGAGAGGCTGACGTTTCGGGCCTCGACCCTTCATCAGAAAAGGGGGAGGGGAAGGGGGTTTTGAAATAAATAGGGAGAGAGTGGGAGGCGGATAGAAGAGGGATAGAGGAGAGGATAGGTGGAGAGGAAACAAACAGGTCGAAGAGGCGGGGATGGGGCCAGGAAAGGTGAGTGTAGGTAGGGAGTTAGGAAGGGGATAGGTCAGTCCAGGGAGGACGGACAGGTCAAGGGGGCGGGATGAGGTTGGTCGGTAGGAGATGGAGGTGCGGCTTGAGGTGGGAGGAGGGGATAGGTGGGAGGAAGAACAGGTTAGGGAGGCAGGGACGAGTTGGACTGGTTTTGGGATGCGGTGGGGGGAGGGGAGATTTTGAAACTTGTGAAATCCACATTGATACCATTGGGCTGCAGGGTTCCCAAGCGGAATATGAGTTGCTGTTCCTGCAACCTTCGGGTGGCATCGTTGTGGCACTG
>NW_025979441.1:1206-3376 GCF_021869965.1 Rhincodon typus | reverse complement strand
GGCCCAGGATGGACATGTCGTCTGAGGAATGGGAGGGGGAGTTGAAATGGTTCGCGACCGGGAGGTGCAGTTGTTTGTTGCGAACCGAGCGTAAGTGTTCTGCAAAGCGGTCCCCGAGTCTCCGCTTGGTTTC
Organism: Rhincodon typus; assembly: GCF_021869965.1. Classification (NCBI taxonomy): domain Eukaryota; kingdom Metazoa; phylum Chordata; class Chondrichthyes; order Orectolobiformes; family Rhincodontidae; genus Rhincodon; species Rhincodon typus. The sequence goes on along the minus strand of NW_025979441.1, from coordinate 3,243 downwards.
CCCGATGTAGAGGAAGCCACACCGGGTACAGCGGATGCAGTATACCACATTGGCAGATGTGCAGGTGAACATCTGCTTGATGTGGAAAGTCTTCTTGGGGCCTGGGATGGGGGTGAGGGAGGAGGTATGGGGGCAGGTGTAGCACTTCCTGCGGTTGCAGGGAAAAGTGCCGGGTGTGGTGGAGCTGGAGGGGAGTGTGGAGCGGACAAGGGAGTCACGGAGAGAGTTGTCCCTCCGGAAAGCAGATAAAGGTGGGGAGGGAAAGATGTCTTTGGTGGTGGGGTCGGATTGCAGATGGCGGAAGTGTCGGAGGATGATGCGTTGGATCCGGAGGTTGGTGGGGTGGTACGTGAGGACGAGGGGGATTCTTTTTTGGTTTTTATTGCGTGGACGGGGTGTGAGGGATGAGGTGCGGGAGATGTGGGAGACACGGTTGAGGGCGTTCTCGACCACCGAGGAGGGGAAGTTACGGTCCTTGAAAAACGAGGACAACTGAGATGTACGGGAGTGGAATGCCTCATCCTGGGAGCAGATGCGGCGGAGGCGAAGGAATTGGGAATAGGGGATAGCATTTTTGCAGGAAGGTGGGTGGGAGGAGGAGTATTCTAGGTAGCTGTGGGAGTCGGTGGGCTTGAAATGAATATCGGTTTCGAGGTGGTTGCCCGATATGGAGACAGAGAGGTCCAGGAAGGGGAGAGAGGTGTTAGAGATGGTCCAGGTAAATTTAAGGTTGGGGTGGAAGGTGTTAGTGAAGTGTATGAACTGTTCGAGCTCCTCGTGGGAGCACGAGGCGGCACCGATACAGTCATCAATGTAACGGAGGAAGAGGTGGGGTTTAGGGCCGGTGTAGGTACGGAAGAGGGATTGTTCCACGTAACCTACAAAGAGGCAGGCGTAGCTTGGGCCCATGCGGGTACCCATGGCTACCCCCTTTGTCTGTAGGAAGTGGGAGGAATTGAAAGAGAAGTTGTTGAGTGTGAGGACGAGTTCGGCTAAGCGGATGAGGGTGTCAGTGGAGGGGGACTGGTCGGGCCTGCGGGACAAGAAGAAGCGGAGGGCCTTAAGGCCATCTGCATGGGGAATGCAGGTGTAGAGGGACTGGACGTCCATGGTAAAGATGAGGTGTTGGGGACCGGGGAATTGGAAGTTCTGGAGGAGGTGGAGGGCGTGGGTGGTGTCACGGACATAGGTAGGGAGTTCCTGGACCAAGGGGGAGAAAATGGAGTCGAGATAGTTGGAGATCAGTTCGGTGGGGCAGGAGCAGGCGGAGACAATGGGTCGACCGGGGCATTCAGGTTTGTGGATTTTGGGAAGGAGATAGAAGCGGGCAGTGCGAGGTTGGGGAACGATGAGGTTGGAGGCCGTGGGTGGGAGGTCACCGGAGGTGATGAGGTTGTGGATGGTTTGCGAGATGATGGTTTGGTGCTCAGGGGTGGGGTCATGATCAAGGGGGCGGTAGGAGGAGGTGTCGGAGAGTTGGCGTCCGGCCTCGGCGATGTAGAGGTCAGTGCGCCATACTACAACTGCACCTCCCTTGTCCGCGGGTTTTATGGTGAGGTTGGGATTGGAGCGGAGGGAGCGGAGGGCTGCACGTTCTGCGGGGGAGAGGTTGGAGTGGGTGAGAGGGGTGGAGAGGTTGAGGCGATTGATGTCTCGACGGCAGTTGGAGATGAAGAGGTCGAGGGAGGGTAGGAGGCCTTGGGGTGGTGTCCAGGAGGAGGGGGTGTGTTGGAAGCGGGAGAAGGGGTCAGTAGAGGGAGGGTTAGGTTCACGGTTGAAGAAGTAAGCGTGGAGGCGGAGGCGGCGGAAAAACTGCTCTATGTCCAAGCGTGAGCGGTATTCGTTGATCTGTGGGTGGAGGGGGACAAAGGTGAGCCCTTTACTGAGGACTGACCGTTCGTCCTCAGTAAGGGGTAGGTCTGGGGGGATGGTGAAGACTCGGCAGGGCTGGGTGCTGCTGTCTCCTCTGGAGCTGCTGGCTGTGGAGGTGGTGGGCGGAGCTGCGTCGGCGTCGGCTGTGGGCGGAGCTGCGTCGGC
>NW_025979441.1:0-1196 GCF_021869965.1 Rhincodon typus | reverse complement strand
GTGGGCGGAGCTGCGTCGGCGTCGGCTGTGGGCGGAGCTGCGTCGGCGTCGGCTGTGGGCGGAGCTGCGTCGGCGTCGGCTGTGGGCGGAGTTGTGCCGGTGTCGGCGGTGGGCGGAGTTGCGCCGGCGGTGGGTGGAGTTGCGTCCGCGTCGGTGATGGGCGGACCGGCGTCGGAGGTAGGGGGAGCGGGGTAGGCGGCGGCAGTAGCGGTGAGGGTGGTCGCGACTTCAGTGTCGGTGGCAACGGCAGCGATGGTGCTTGCTGTCCCGGAAGTGGGGAACCCGGCGGTGGCGGATGTGACGTCATCTGTGGGTTCTCCGATAGTGGCCTCATGGCCAATGGCGGCGGACCCATTGTGGGGAAGGTCCTGGGTACGGCTGGGGATTTGGGGGGTGGAGGAAGCCCGTTTTGGGTGGTAGGCACCAGTAAGTTTACTGTACTTACGGTTTTTAGTGTCCAATAAAGCTGAGTAGAATTGGGAGTTCAGGTTGTGGATCCTACGTAGAATAAAAAACAGGAGAGGTCCTTTGCAGGTCTGGGAGAGGGAGGCTCTGAGCTGGGGTAGGCTTGATTGTAGTGCCTGGAGATGCCGGCGCATTGCTGCAAGTGTGTGTTTCAGGAGTCGCAGGGAGAAACGCTTCTGCAGGATCTCAACCCCATGAGTGTAGATATTATCACGGTTGGGGCCAAATTGGGAAGGCTTGAATGTGGATTGTAGTCCATTGGGGATGATCTGGTTCCGTAGGCAGGTGCTAAGGAAGGTGATGTGGCTGTAGTACCTGGTTTGCTTCAGGACATGGTCGAGCAGTTTCAGGGCCGAAGAGATTACGAGAGAGTTGCAGTGGGAGAGAGATCCCTTGAGGTTTGTCCGGAGGGAGGAGGGTAACTTCTTCAGGTTAGGCATCCTTAGAAGAGGTTTCGCAGTGGGGTTAAAATCGAATCAGAGATAGTAGGAACTGCAGATGCTGGAGAATCCGAGACAACAAGGTGCAGGGCTGGATGAACACAGCAGGCCAAGCAGCATCATAGGAGCAGAGAGGCTGACGTTTCGGGCCTCGACCCTTCATCAGAAAAGGGGGAGGGGAAGGGGGTTTTGAAATAAATAGGGAGAGAGTGGGAGGCGGATAGAAGAGGGATAGAGGAGAGGATAGGTGGAGAGGAAACAAACAGGTCGAAGAGGCGGGGATGGGGCCAG
>NW_025979440.1:0-6082 GCF_021869965.1 Rhincodon typus | reverse complement strand
CCTCCCTCACCCCCATCCCAGGCCCCAAGAAGACTTTCCACATCAAGCAGATGTTCACCTGCACATCTGCCAATGTGGTATACTGCATCCGCTGTACCCGGTGTGGCTTCCTCTACATCGGGGAAACCAAGCGGAGACTCGGGGACCGCTTTGCAGAACACCTACGCTCGGTTCGCAATAAACAACTGCACCTCCCAGTCGCGAACCATTTCAACTCCCCCTCCCATTCCTCAGACGACATGTCCATCCTGGGCCTCCTGCAGTGCCACAACGATGCCACCCGAAGGTTGCAGGAACAGCAACTCATATTCCGCTTGGGAACCCTGCAGCCCAATGGTATCAATGTGGATTTCACAAGCTTCAAAATCTCCCCTCCCCCTACCGCATCCCAAAACCAGTCCAGCTCGTCCCTGCCTCCCTAACCTGTTCTTCCTCCCACCTATCCCCTCCTCCCACCTCAAGCCGCACCTCCATCTCCTACCGACTAACCTCATCCCGCCCCCTTGACCTGTCCGTCCTCCCTGGACTGACCTATCCACTCCCTAACTCCCCACCTACACTCGCCTTTACTGGCCCCATCCCCGCCTCTTCGACCTGTTTGCTTCCTCTGCACCTATCCTCTCCTCTATCCGTCTTCTATCCGTCTCCCACTCTCTCCCTATTTATTTCAGAACCCCCTTCCCCTCCCAGTTTTCTGATGAAGGGTCCAGGCCCGAAACGTCAGCCTCTCTGCTCCTGTGATGCTGCTTGGCCTGCTGTGTTCATCCAGCCTTGCACCTTGTTGTCTTAGTTTTTGATGTTGGTTTGAATGACATGCTTATTTCAACGAGATAAGCACTTCAGAAGGTCAAAATCTCAACTTCACCAAATGACTCAACTTTTGATGTTCTTTTGCCTAACATGATTATTTCAGCTGATTAAGCACTTCGGAAGGCTAAAATGGCAACTTCATCGAATGACACAACTTTTAATGCTTTATAACTAAAATGCTTATTTCAGTGAGAAAAGCACTTCAGAAATCAAAAATCTCAACTTCACTGAAAGACTTAATTTTTTATGCTGTTTTTACTGACATGCTTATAACACTCAGATAAGCACTTCGGAAGACCAAAATCTGAACTTCAACAAATGACTCAAGTTTTGCTGTTGGTTTGGCGAACATGCTTATTTCAGCGAATTTCGCACTTCAGAAGTCTAAAATCTCAACTTCACCGAATGACACAACATTTGATGCTGGTTGGGATAAAATGCTGTTTTGAGCGAGTTAAGATATTCAGTAGACCAAAATCTGAACCTCACCGAATGTCTCAAGTATTGATGTTGGTTTGACTAACATGCTTATTTCAGTGAGATAAGCACTTCAGAAATCAAAAATCTCAACTTCACCAAATGACTCAACATTTGAAGTTGTTTTGACTAACGTGCTTATTTCAGCGAGATAAGCCTATCAGAAGACTAAAATATCACCTTCACCAGATGACCTAACTTTTGATGATGGTTAAATTAAAATGCTTATTTCAGCGAGTTGAGCACCTCAGAATCCAAAAATCTGAAGTTCACCAAATGACACAATTTTTTTACGTTCGTTTGAATAACATGCTTATTTCAGCAAGTTAAGCACTTCAGAAGATCAAAATCTCAACTTAACCAAATGACTCAGCTTTTGATGTTGTTTTGACTAACGTGCTTATTTCAGCGAGATAAGCATATCAGAAGAACAAAATCTCAATTGCAGCAAAGGACCTAACTTTTGATGCTGATTTGACTAAAATGGTTCATTCAATGAGATAAGCACTTCAGAAGTCAAAAATCTCAACTTCACCAAATGATTTCAATGTTGATGCTGTTTTGATTAACATGCTTATTTCACTCAGATAAGCACTTCAGGAGACCAAAATCTGAACTTCAGCAAATGACTCAACTTTTGATGTTGGTTCGACTAACATGCTTATTTCAGTAAGATAAGCACTTCAGAAGTCAAAAATCTGAAATTCACCAACTGACTCAAGTTTTGATGTTGGTTTAACGAACATGATTATTGTAGTGAGATAAGCACTTCCGAAATCAAAAATTTCAACTTCACCCAAGGACCTAACTTTGGAGGCTGGGTGGACAAAAATGCTTATTTCAGTGAGATAACCATTTCAGAAATCAAAAATCTCAACTTCACCATCTGACTTAATTTTTGATGCGTATTCACTAACATGCTTATTTAACTCAGACAAGCACTTCAGAAGACCAATATCTCACTTCACCAAAAATGTTAGTTTTTGATGTTGGTTTGAATGACATGCTTTTTTCATGAGGTAAGCACTTCAGAAGATCAAAATCTCATCTTCACCAAATGATTCTAATTTTGATGATGGTTTGACTAACATGCTTATTTGATTGAGATAAGCATTTCAGAAGTCAAAAATCTCAACTTCACCAAATGACTCAACTTTTGATGTTGTTTTGACTGACGTGATTATTTCAGCGAGACAAACATATCAGAAGACTAAAATCTCAACTTCACCAAACGACATAATTTTGATGCTGGTTTTACAAAAAATGCTTATTTCAGTGAGGTGAGCACTTCAGAAGACAAGAATCTCAACTTCATCAAATGACTTGATTTTTGATGCTGGTGAGACTAAAATGTTTATTTCAGTGAGTTAAGCAATTGAGAAGACTAAAATATGAACTTCAAATGACTAAGTCATTTTGTGAAGGTGGGATTTTTGTCTTCGGGAGTGCTTATCTCACTCACTTATGCATGTTAGTCAAAACGACATCAAAAGTTGAGTCATTTGGTGAAGTTCAGATTTTGGTCTGCGGAAGAGCTTAACTCGCTGAAAAAAGCATTTTATTCCAAGTTGCATCAAAAGTTGAGTCATTTGGTGAAGTTGAGATTTTAGCCTTCTGTAGTGCTTAACTTGCTGAAATAAGCATGTTAGTCAAAAGAACATCAAAAGTTGAATCATTTGGTGAAGTTGAGATTTTGATCTTCTGACGTGCTTATCTCAATGGAATAAGCATGTCATTCAAAACAACATCAAAGACTAACTCATTTTGTCAAATTCAGATATTGTTCTTCTGATGTGCTTATCTGAGTGAAAAAAAGCATGTTAGTCAAAAAGGCATTAAAAATTAAGTCATTTGTTGACCTTGAGATTTTAGCCTTCTGACGTGATTCAATTGCTGAAATAAAGTTAGTCAGACCATCATCAAAACTTGAGTCATTAAGTGAATTTCTGATTTTGGTTTGCTGAAGTGCTTATCTCACTGAAATAAGCATGTTACTCAAAATAGCATTGAAAATTAAGTCATTTGGTGAAGTTGAGATTTTGATCTTCTGACGTGCTTATCTGAATGAAATAAGCATGTCATTCAAAGCAACATCAAACACTGTCTCTTTTTGTCAAGTTCACATATTGCTATTCTGATGTGATTATCTGAGTGAAATAAGCATGTTAGTCAAAACAGCATCAAAAGTTAAGTCATTTGTTGACATTGAGATTTTTGACTTCTGAAGTGCTTAAATCGCTGAAATAAGCATGTTAGTTAAACCAACATCAAAACTTGAGTCATTTGGTGAAGTTCAGATTTTGGTTTTATGAAATGCCTATCTCACTGAAATAAGCATGTTAGACAAAACAGCGTTAAAAATTAAGTCATTTGCTGAATTTGAGATTTTTGACTTCTGAAGTGCTTATCTCACTCAAGTGAGCATGTCAGTCGAAACAACATCAAAACTTGAGTCATTTGTGAAGTCCTTATTTTGGCCTTCTGAAGTGCTTATCTCACTCAAATATGAATATTACTCAAAACATCATCATAAGTTGAGTCATTTGGTGAAGTCGAGATTCTTCACTTCTGAAGTGCTTATTTCACTGGTGGAAGCCTGTTCGTCAAACCAACATCAAAACTTGAGTCATTTGGTGAAGTTCAGTTTTTGGTCTACTGACGAGGTTCACTCGTTGAAATAAGCATTTTACTCCAACCAGCATCAAAAGTTGAGTCGTTTGGTGAAGTTGAGATTTAGCCTTCTGAAGTGCTTAAATCGCCTAAACAAGCATGTTTGTCAAACCATGATCAAAGCTTGAGTCATTTGGTGGAGTTCAGTTTTTCGTTCTCTAAAGTGCTTATCTCGCTGATATAAGCATGATAGTCAAAATATCATCAAAAATTATGTCATTTGGTGAAGTGGAGATTTTTGCCTTTAAAGTTGTTATTTCACTCAAATATGCATGTTAGTCAAAACAACATCAAAAGTTGAGTCATTTGGTGAAGTTGATGTTTTGATCTTCTGACGTGCTTATCTCCAAGAAATCAATATGTCATTCAAACCAACATCAAAAACCAACTCATTTGATGAGGTTGAGATATTGGTCTTCCGATGTGAGTATCTGAGTGAAATAAGCGTGTTAGTCAAAACAGCAGTAATAATTAAGTCATTTCATGAAGTTGAGATTTTTGAATTCTGAAGCGCTTATCTCACTCATATAAGCATGTTAGTCAAACAAACATCGAAACTTGAGTCATTTTGTGACGCTCAGATTTTGGACTTCTGAAGTGCTTAATTCGCTTAAAGAAGCATTTTATTCCAACCTGCATCAAAAGTTGATTCATTTGTTGAAGTTCAAATTTTGGTCTTCTGACGTGCTTATCTGAGTGAAATAAGCATGTTAGTCAAAACAACATAAAAAAATTAAGTCATTTGGTGAAGTTGAGATTTTGGACTTCTGAAGTGCTGATCTCAGTGAAATAAGCATTTTAGTCATACCAGCATCAAAAGTTGAGTGTTTTGATGAAGTTGCGATTTTGGTCTTTTGATATGCTTATCTAACTGAAATAAGCACGTTTGTCAAAACAACATCAAAAATTGAGTCTTTTGGTGAAGTTCAGATTTATGCCTACCGAAGTTCTTAACTTGGTGTAACAAGCATTTTAATCCAAACAACATCAAAAATTAAGTCATTTTGTGAAAGTGAGACTTTTGCCTTCGGAAGTGCTTATCTCACTGAAATATGCATGTTGGTCAAAATAACATTAAAAGTTGAGTCATTTGGTGAAGTTTAGATTTTGATCTTCTGACGTGTTTATCTCAAAGAAGAAAGCATGTCATTCAAACCAACATCAAAAACCAACTCATTCGGTGAAGTTGAGATATTGGTCTTTCGATGTGATTTTCTGAGTGAAATAAGCGTGTCAGTCAAAACAGCATCAATAATTACATAATTTGATGAATTTGAGATTTTTGACTTCTGAAGTGCTTGCCTCAATCAAATAAGCATTTTAGTCCAACCAGCATCAAAAATCAAGTCATTTGATGAAGTTGACATTTTTGACTGCTGTCGTGCTCATCTCACTGAAATAAGCATTTTAGTCAAACCAGCATCGAAAGTTATGTCCTTTGGTGAATTTGAGATTTTAGTCTTCTGATATGCTTATTTCACTGAAATAAGCACATTAGTCAAAACAACATCAAAAGTTGAGTCATTTGGTGAAGGTGAGATTTTTGAGTTCTGAAATACTTCTCTCAATCAAGTAAGCATGTTAGTCAAACCATGATCAAATCAACAGTCATTTCATGACGTTCAGGTTTTGGTGTTCTGAAGATCTAAACTCGCTGAAATAAGCATTTGAAACCAACCATCATCAAAAGTTGTGTCATTTGGTGAAGTTGAGATTTTAGCCTTCTGCAGTGCTTAACTCGCTGAAATAAGCATGTTAGTCAAAACGGCATCAAAAGTTAAGTCATTTAATGAAGTCGAGATTTTTGACTTCTGGAGTGCTTTGTCTCACTGAAGTGCTTAAGTCGCTGAAATAAGCATGTTACTCAAACTGTGACCAAAGCTTGAGTCATTTGGTGGAGTTCAGATTTTGCTTTTCTAAAGTGCTTATCTGAGTGAAATAAGCATGTTCGTCAAAACAGCATTAAAAATTAAATGATTTGGTGCAGTTGAGATTCTTGTCTTCTGAAGTGCTTATCTCACTCAAATAAGCATGTTCGTCTAACCAACATCAAAACTTGAGTCATTTGTTCAAGTTCAGATTTTAATCTTCTGAAGTGCTTATCTGAGTGAAATAAGCATTTTAG
>NW_025979439.1:0-6083 GCF_021869965.1 Rhincodon typus | reverse complement strand
GGGATAGGTGGGAGGAAGGACAGCTTAGGGAGACGGGGACGAGCTGGGCTGGTTTTGGGATGCGGTAGGGGGAGGGGAGATTTTGAAACTTGTGAAGTCCACATTGATACCATTGGGCTGCAGGGTTCCCAAGCGGAATATGAGTTGCTGTTCCTGCAACCTTCGGGTGGCATCGTTGTGGCACTGCAGGAGGCCCAGGATGGACATGTCGTCTGAGGAATGGGAGGGGGAGTTGAAATGGTTCGCAACTGGGGGGTGCAGTTGTTTAGTGCGAACCGAGCATAGGTGTTCTGCAAAGCGGTCACCAAGCCTCCGCTTTGTTTCCCCGATGTAGAGGAGGCCACAACGGGTACAGCGGATGCAGTATACCACGTTAGCAGATGTGCAGGTGAACATCTGCTTGATGTGGAAAGTCTTCTTGGGGCCTGGGGTGAGGCGGGAGGTGTAGGGGCAGGTGTAGCACTTCCTGCGGTTGCAGGGAAAAGTGCTGGGTGTGGTGGGGCTGGAGGGGAGTGTGGAGCAGACAAGGGAGTCACGGAGAGAGTGGTCCCTCCGGAAAGCAGATAAGGGTGGGGAGGGAAAAATGTCTTTGGTGGTGGGGTCGGATTGCAGATGGCAGAAGTGTCAGAGGATGATGCGTTGGATCCGGAGGTTGGTGGGGTGGTACGTGAGGACGAGGGGGATTCTTTTTTGATTGTTATTGCGGGGAGGGGGTGTGAGGGATGAGTTGCGGGAAATGCGGGAGACACAATGGAGGGCGTTCTCGACCACTGAAGGGGGGAAGTTGCGGTCCTTGAAAAACGAGGACATCTGAGATGTATGGGAGTGGAATGCATCATCCTGGGAACAGATATGGTGGAAGCGAAGGAATTGGGAATAAAGGATGGCATTTTTGCAGGAAGGTGGGTGGGAGGAGGTGTATTCTAGGTAGCTGTGGGAGTCGGTGGGCTTGAAATGGATATCGGTTTCTAGGTGGTTGCCAGAGATGGAGACAGAGATCCAGGAAGGAGAGAGAGGTATTAGAGATGGTCCAGGTGAACTTAAGGTTGGGGTGGAAGGTGTTGGTGAAGTGGATGAACTGTTCGAGCTCCTCGTGGGAGCACGAGGAGGCGCCGATACAGTCATCAATGTAACGGAGGAAGAGGTGGGGTTTAGGGCCAGTGTAGGTATGGAAGAGGGATTGTTCCACGTAACCTACAAAGAGGCAGGCATAGCTTGGGCCCATGCGGGTACCCATGGTTGCAGTCTAATTCTCCTCAACATTAATGTCCTAACAAAACTCAATTTAACAACATATCCAATCATTATTTTTAGTGGAAATATTTTGCACTGCCTTGAATATATAAACATATATTTTATGCAACCCCACTTGTCATGCTTGTCTGCCAGCATGGTGAATTTTCAATGTGTTATTTTTTTTTGTGGAAACAGCTGACGGTTAAAAGGAGACTTCACTGTGGCTACCACCAATATCATAAAAATATGGTAATTACATGACTTGTGCTCTGATCCAAATTGCATTTTCCTTGAGTGAATTGCAATTCTGATTCTCATTTTGTTCTCAAACTTTCCACATGATTAACTTTCTCACCTTTTAAAGTTAGATTATTAGAGCTAGATTTTTGTGGGAACTGTTCACACCTTTCAACATTTGAAGGTAACAGTGGAAGGTATCTGAAAGCAATTAAGTGAAAGGTATGGTTGGCATTAAAATTAGTGTAGGATCGTCAGTAAAATATCCATTGCAATAGTTGCACATATTTTGCATGCTAGGCCTGTGAGACAGTTCACAGATTCAATTTGGTTCATGACAACTGTGTTCCAGAGTAAAACAAAATGTAAAAATATCATAACACCATTTTTTCCTACTCTTTCATTTAGAACTAAGGTTCTTCTATGTGTTACTAGTCTAGGAAACTCTATTTATTCCTATCTTCTTTTCCAGCTGATTTATGGTCTGCTTTATTGTGACCATTTATCTCCCAAGACAGTCATCTTATTTTGTTGAGTGTCCTGCATTGAGACTACTCAGAAAAATTTTACCATATTCCAGTTTCCAGATATCATCAGTTGCATGTACCCTTGAATTTTTTTTTGTAGTTCGTGACTGGTTGTCTCTGGAAGCTCAACTTCTGCCTTGATTTCTTTTTAATGGCAAGCAACGGCCATTGATCTGACTTTCTGACCACAATCAAACTGTGTTACTACCCAGGATCTATGTATCTAGTTTTTGTGTAAAGTTTATATGGTTCAGTTGAAGATGATGCAGCACGTCAGAGAATGAGTTGCGAGCTTTGCAAAATTCAATGAATCCTGCCATTTTTTCTATTTGCACACCTGTACCTTCTGTCCTCTTCCTGACCTGTACCTTCTGTCATTTGTCTTTGCTGCGGTGGTCAGACATAGAGAGTGGTGTTCAGACTAAATGAATTCACCCAAAATTACCTTGTACGTTTTTATGTAACTCATATCTAGATTTATTGCTACTGTAAAACTTCGCTGGAAATCATTTTGGTGCCACTAACACCACATTTCTCTGCACAGATAAGACTGTAATGCCACAAAATCACCCCTTTTTATTGTATTAATTATTGCATTGTGTACATACATGTATACAATGTATTTTGTGTGTGGATCTTATGAGATCATTAACTAGTTTATATGCGTGTCAGAAGATTAATTAATTTTGAACCTATGTTTAGGAGCAGATATCGTGAAGCAAGTGAAACCAAAAGCTGCCAAGAAAGGTAACTGAGATGCTTAGTGAATGATTGAATTGAACACATTTTAAACTGTTGCTAATCTGTTGGCTGTCCTTTCTTCCAATGGCAAATAACTAACATTAGTATTGATTCAATGGGAATGATTGGATTATTAAATATAGCAATCTGCACTCCAAATTTCTACAGTTCTTGATAATTGGGAACTCTGGATAAATCCAATTGAAAGTTGCAATGATCATCTTGTAAAAATTATTTGAGAATTTTGTAATAATAAAGCTAATAGTAGTATGGAATAACCATCAATATAATTTTCAACTTAATATCTGATAAGTTTACCTGCTTGTGCACATGCCAGCTTGAGCTTATTGATTATCATTTATGTCTGGGGCACATTTGCAGTGCCTGTTGAACTGGTGTGAAATAGCAATCTATTTAGCACTAGGAGCCAGAAATTGAAACGTTCATCACAGTGCAGATTTTGCACAACCATGGGTCTTTGTTAGTGTCTTAAGAGTTTAACCAGTTTTCTGCTAGATTTAGGGAAGGAGACATCTAGAACCTAAGGCATCCTGGTGCTCCTGTTTATATTACTGACAATTATTGAAAGCACTTGTTGAAGCAAGTAGCAGCTATTTTTTTTTCACGAATATGTTCTTTTCTCTTTCAATTTTGTGAAAGGCAGTTTTAAAACTGACTTTTTGCATGTGGTAGTTTATGCAGATAATGTACAATTTAAGATTGATTTTTGGCTTGTATTGGATACTTGGTAAATTCCTGGAAGAGACAGAATCTAATATTTGCAAGTAAGTTATAGTAAATGGGATATTATTGATATGCATTCATATAAGTTTTAAAAACATATCTGTGTAAGTTCTTTGTTTGTGCTTGTAAACTTTTGTAAAAGCATTAGTTGTTGGGTAGTCATTTTTAGAAGTCATTATACAAACTCATTTTTAACTATTGCTTATACAGAGTTAATACATATGACACTAATACCTGGCCAGTATTCATGTATATGATTATTGTTGAATCTAAGTCAATCGTTCATTAAATGTTTAGAAGAAGAAACTGAGAAGCAGATGAAACCGAAACCTACAGAGAAAGGTAACACAACAAGTGAAACCATTAAACTGATGAGAACTTCAATTATGTCAATTGCTGAAATTATAACATTCGTTGAGAGTCTTTAGGGATGTATGGTTATCCAATCTGAAAACCACACTCCACTTTAATTCTCCCCTTGGCAATGAAACAAGAAATGGAAAATAGGTTAATTGGATACAACATTTACCTGTACTGGATTTTCTTGTGAAAATGATTTGATAATCAAGATCATGCTAAAGTACAGGTGTGGGAATCCCTTATCCGAAAACCTTAGAACCATCTAGTTTTTGCATACTGGATATTCTCAGTTTTTGGGTCCACTGTGGTCTGTTTGGGCCCTTTGGTCTGTTTAGGTCACATCTGGGGCCAAATGAAGCCTTTTCTTTCCCAAAGGGACCAAAATCAGCATGTCTACAAATATGTTCAGGCCTGATTTTGAAAAGATCTGCAGTTTTTAGATCTTTCCGGTTTTCAAATAAAGGATACCTGACCTGTACAAATAACATCATTAACCAAACAATCCTCATACACAAATTTGGTAAGCTTACATTTTTGAGCACTTTGCTCCATGCATGAGAACTGGGGCCAATATGCAGAGTCAGAAGAAATCCAGGCTCTACAATCTTGATCTTTAAAATAGCTACCTGCAATTCCAAATTTGGGTTGGACGAGTTGTACAGTAGGCTGGGAGTCAGGCCAGGCAACCAAGGAAGAACATAAGAGGTTGCCAGGTTGTGAGGCAGGCTGGAAGGGAAACTTCAGGGCTCTGCCACAGTGGCCAAAGGTTTAAAATAAAGATGTAAATAGAAAAGAAAGTTCTTGCTCTCACCCCCTCATTTCCTTCACACTCTCTTCCCCATTCATGCCAAACTATGCCCCTGCATGCACATCCATGGTCCCTCATCCTCAAACTTCTGTGCCACCCAATACCCTCCTATACTGCTTCCATGCCAACCTATGTTCCTTTACCAATCCCCATGTCTCTTCATGCCTCTATACCAACCTAGTGCCAATATCCACCCGCTATCCTTTCTCCCTTCACCTACTGATGCTGTTTGTGTTTAATATATTTTAGCCCGAGAACATATACTGTTAATAGTCCGATTCTGAGAGTCAGAAATCTTGAAGCTTATTTACAGCACTAACCATTTACAAGTCTATGATATTATAGACCGATACAAATATTCTAGGTTCAATCCTTACTGATGTTTCTGTACATTATTCACATATTGACTCTATTATACAGAAAGTGACTGAAGGCGAGGTAGATATTCTTATACCAAAACTTCACATGTCAGGATGTGATTGCCTTAATGGTACATTTTGTTTACACCTCTCTGTCTCAGGGTGTTTTTCCAATTTCCTATTTCTTGACAATTTTTGGATTCATACAGTATCAGCCTCTTTTACTGTTGTTCACTATGCATGAAAATCTTTATGGGAAGGGAGCAGGGTATCCACTTGCCCCTCAGCACTGTCAGCCTGATGTTGGGAAGTGACTGAGGCAACTTTGAGAGAGTTCAGTGCTTGGCTCCCAACTACTTACAATCTGTATTAATGATATGGATGCGGGGGTAGAAGCTACTATAGCCACATTTGCAGAAGAGACTAAAATATCTGGGGAAGTAAGTTGAAGAAATAAGAAATTTTCAAATGAGGTTATCCATTTTGGTTGAAGGAATAGAAATGCAATTTATTATGTAAATAGAGAAGAGCTTCAGTGCAGAAGGATCTGGGTGATTGTGCAAGAACGCGGAAAACTAGTATACATATATAGCAGGTAATAAGGGAGGCAAATGGAATTTTGGCATTGATTGCTAAAGGAGTAAGTATAAAAGTAGGGAACGGTTGCTACAACTGTACAAAGCATCAGTGAAACCATGTCTGGAGTATTGTGTACAATTTTGGTCCCCTTACTTGAGGAAGGATGTAGCTGTATTGGAGCCAGTTCGGAGGTTTATTAAATTGATTCCAGTCATGAGGGATTTATTTTATGAAGAGAGTTTGAGTAGTTTAGGCTTATACCATCAGAGTTTATAGAATGAAAGGAGATCTAATTAAAGGTCTATAAGATGCTAAAGGAAATTGACAGATCTTTTGTGGGGCAATATAAACTTAGATGTGTCAGAGATAGTAGGAACTGCAGATGCTGGAGAATCTGAGATAACAAGGTGTAGAGCTGGATGAACACAGCAGGCCAAGCAGCATCAGAGGAGCAGGAAGGCTGATGTTTCAGGCCTAGACCCTTCTTCAGAA
>NW_025979438.1:0-6083 GCF_021869965.1 Rhincodon typus | reverse complement strand
TCCCAGTCGCGAACCATTTCAATTCCCCCTCCCATTCCTCAGATGACATGTCCATCCTGGGCCTCCTGCAGTGCCACAACGATGCCACCCGAAGGTTGCAGGAACAGCAACTCATATTCCACTTGGGAACCCTGCAGCCCAATGGTATCAATGTGGATTTCACAAGCTTCAAAATCTCCCCTCCCCCTACCGCATCCCAAAACCAGTCCAGCTCGTCCCCGCCTCCCTAACCTGTTCTTCCTCCCACCTATCCCCTCCTCCCACCTCAAGCCGCACCTCCATCTCCTACCGACCAACCTCATCCCGCCCCCTTGACCTGTCCGTCCTCCCTGGACTGACCAATCCCCTTCCTAACTCCCTACCTACACTCACCTTTCCTGGCCCCAGCCCCGCCTCTTCGACCTGTTTGTTTCTTCTCCACCTATCCTCTCCTCTATCCCTGTTCTATCCGCCTCCCACTCTCTCCCTATTTATTTCAAAACCCCCTTCCCCTCCCCCTTTTCTGATGAAGGGTCTAGGCCCGAAACGTCAGCCTCTCTGCTCCTATGATGCTGCTTGGCCTGCTGTGTTCATCCAGCCCTGCACCTTGTTGTCTCGGATTCTCCAGCATCTGCAGTTCCTACTATCTCAGATAAGGATGGCAGTTTTCTTTCCTAAAGGACATGAGTGTATCAGATGGGTTTTTCCTGATAATTGACAATGGATTCACAGTCATTGTTAGGCTCTTCATTCTAGAATTTTATTGATTTCAAATACTGCTATCTGCCTTGGTGGGATTTGAACCTGGCTCCCCGGAACATTGTCTGGGTCTGTAGACTAATAGTGCAGAGATAATACCACTAGGCCAGCGTCTCCCCCATTTGCAGTGGAGCTAAAACTTGCAACCTTACAAATCAACAATGGAAATCACAGCACAGAACTGAAGATTAACCCCATGCAACACCATCATCAAAGTGACTGAATCACACCAAGTTCCTCTTGTTCTCTCCTTTCTAGCTGCCAGTTTTAGAGCAGAATTGGACAAAGTCACTGGGCAAGCTAGTCCTGAAATACTAAGCAGCATGTCAAGGTGGACGAAAACTCACAAGCTGGCAGTGAAGATTGTATTAAACATAGCTTACCTTGTGTTCGGACAGGTTCAGAGATGGGGCTTGGATCTCCCAGTCCATATATGTTGACTGCTCGTACGATGAACAGGTAGATAGTGTTGAGATTCAGACCAGTCACTGTGTGTTTTTCTCCTTTCACATACTCAGCCACTGTCTGCCATGTGCTTCCTGCAGATTGACTGAGAAAGAAAGAACAGGTGATAACCTCTTGCACAGTCAACACTAGATTTTTAAAATATCCTCTTTTGCAAACCAAATGAAAGCTTGAGTGCATCATTAAGCAACAAAGTCTCAACAGCGATTTTGCCCTGTTTTGCTTGTTGTCAAAGCTTCTTCTGAAATTTGTGGACTGTTCTGAAATGAACTTGCTATATAGTTTTCTGTGACAGAAAACATTAGAATGTGCTTCGAACAAGAATCAACAAATTAATTACAGACTGTTTTTCAACACCAGCTTATTTACAGATGACTATGCAATACCATAATTCTAAACAGAGACTTCATTAGCTGAAAATCACAATTGAGGTCAATTTTCCAGCAAAACAAAGCTCAAAATATAAATGTTGACACCATCATCTGAATGCTTGATGCGTTTTAATGCCTCAGACTGTTGCACCCTCACCCCTCCCCCAAGTTTGTTGCACCCCCCCTTCCTCAGATATTCATGATGTTAAATAGTATTTTATTTGGAAATAAATTTATTCCAACACTCTGATATTTTTATTTGCTATTCTTATGTGCAGTCAGAGCCTAGACCACATAATCCATCACACAAGGTCCCTTCAGTGTTTAAAATTGATGGATGTTCCTCTGTTATATGTTTGTCCTATGATTCAAAATGAAGGTTGCCCTGGGGTGTCAGGAGAGAAAATGAGAGTCTGTTAGACCTCAAGGCTCTGCATTTATATAGCTTTTAAAACTGTAATGTTGTGTGAAGTTGCTTCATTGTAATTTCCAAATCAGTTAGTATTCAAAGGATTCGATGAAACCTTTATGGCGAACGTTAATCTTGGCTGGGATTTGAGAGGTTATAAAATCTGTGGTTAACCAACGTCTGAACTATTGGGTTTATGTTTTTGAACATTACATTTCACACTAATGGTTGGTTATAGGGGCACTTCATTATCCCACTGAAAGTCAAAGGAGTTCAAGTTCTCGGTTTCTCTTCTATTTGCCCACTGACTCTCTGTTCTCTTTGTGTTCTTAAAAAGGGATCAATTTCACACAATGCGGGGTATAGCCTTAAAGATACAATCCCATGGGCTTCTAACTGACCACTTAAACATGACTAGAGGCCATTCAATACTGAGAAACCTGCAAGGTTTACCTTTCATGTTCTTTTTCTTAAGGCAAGCAATATTAGTGATGGAGAGTGGGTTACTTTCCCAGTTTATCTCTGACACCACACTAAGGTTAATTAATAAGACAAGAGCCCATGGCGCTGGGGGTAGAATATTAGCACAGACAGAGATTTGGCTAATTGTATAATATAGAGAGTTGGGATAAAAGGGGCATTTTCAGGATGGCAGCCTGTATCTAATGAAGTGCAACAGGGACCAGTGCTGAGGCCACAATTATTTACAATATATATTAATGACTTGGATGACAGAAAGATTGTACTGACAAGATTGCAGCTGACACAAACAAAAAATGGCAAGGCAAGTAGTCAGGATGACACAAGGAGTTTCAGAAGGGTATAGACAGGTTAAGTAAGTTGGCAAAAACAGATGGAATATAATGTTGAAAGATATGAGGCTATGTACTTTAGCATGAAGAATAGAAGAGCTGATTATTATTTAAATGGGAAAAGACAGCAGAAGGCTATAAACACAGAGGGATTGAGGATATTATATGAATCACAATAAGTTAGCATCCACATTCAGCAGGTAATAGGGAAGGCAAATGAACTACTGTTGGTCTTTATTTCATAGGCAATGCAGTATTAAAATAAGGAGGTCTTGCTAAAACTATACAAGGCACTTATATCTCGGCTGGAATACTGTGAATAGCTTTGATCTTTGGAGGCAGTCTAGAGAAGGTTGACGAGGTTGATTCCTGGTTTGGAAGAATTTTCTTACGAAGAAAGGTTGAATAGGTTCAGCTTGTACTCACTGGTGATTAAAAGAATGAAAGGAGACTTTATTGATTCTTTATGACTCTTAGGGGGCTTGACAATGTAGATGCAGAAAGATGGTCTCCGCTAGTGGAAGAGTCTAAAACCAGAGGGTATAATCTCAGAAAGGGAGTCACCCATTGATGAGGGGGAATTTCTTCTCTCAGAGTGTAGTGAATCTGTGGAGTTCTTTCCCTGACAGAGGGCTATCAAGGCTGGATCATTAAGTATATTCAAGGCTGACAGGTTTCTAATCATTAAGGGAATCTTGGGTTATGGGGAACAAACTGGAAAGTGGAGTTGAGGATTATCAGATCAGGCATAATCTCAGGGAGGGTGAAGCAAACTCAGTGGGCCAAATGGTCTTCCTCTGCTCCTATATCTTACAGTCTGTTCTAGACAACTAAGAAAACCAATTCCACTTAATCCATTTTTCATCCAGGCTGGGAATACACATTGAAAGATTACATCCTTTCAGCCCCTGCTTCCATCACCAATAAAATAAATTGGTGGAAAATCAGAATTTTGGAATCTTCTTCTGAAAACACCAGGAATGGACACAGTGGAATTTTTTTCACCCTAGTGTCCAACCTCAGCACATTCAAGTTGACTTTGATATCAGCTAGATACCACCTCATACTTAAATGTTCCTGGTATTTCTTTTCACTATTTCTGAAGCTAAGTATTTGATTAATTAAGGAAAGATGATATTCTAATAATAGTGGCAATGTATGAATAATCCAGAGCACTTCTCTGGAATATGGCTTCAAATTTCAGGTGACTCATTTTCAATTCAATTATTAAATCTGGAATATAAGGTTAGTCTCAGTAACAATCACAATGCAAACTATCATTGGTTGTTACAAAACAAAACCTATCTGGTTCACTAATGTTCTTTAGGGAAGAAATCAGCCATCTTTTCCTGGTTTGGTCTACATGTGACTCCAGACATTTGCCAATATGTTTGACTCTTAAGTGCCCTCTGAAAGCCTTGCAAGCTGTGCACTTCAAGGGCAATTCATGGGTAATTAGGGTTAAAAACTAGCCCTGTCAGTGAGGTTTACATCCCATTTAAGCATTTTTTTGTTAAAAAATAGCTGTGCTGGGGTAATCTTAAGCTGAAACTAGGTGCTGAATTGATGCTGTCCTTCCTCAATTTTTGGAGGATCCCTGTGCCCGGCAGGAAATAAGAACACAAGAAATAGGAGCAGGAGTAGGCTATCTGGCCTGTTGAACCTGTTCCACCGTTCATTAAGATCATGGCTGATCTTTTCGTGGACTCAGCTCCATTTACTCGCTGGCTCCTCATAACTCTTAATTTCTTCACTGTTTAAAAATCTATCTTTGCCTTGAAGACATTCAACGAGCTAGCCTCAACTACTTAACTGGGCAGGGAATTCCATGGATTCACAACCCTTTGGGTGAAGAAGTTCCTCCTCAACTCAGTCCTAAATCTGCTGTCCCTTATTTTGACGCTATGCCTCCTAGTTCTAGCTTCACCTACCAGCGGAAACAACCTCCCTGCTTCTATCTTATCTAGGCTGCTGAACCTCACATTCATTGATAATTCCTGTGCCTGAATTTGAACATACATTAGAATGTTAAAAAAGCTTCAGCCTAGTTCACTAATCTCCATTCTGTATCTTATTGCTACAGTTCTTTCTCTGCTTATCAAACACTGATAAGCATTAATGACTGTGAAAAAGTTGACTCAATATCCTCGCGTATATCAACAACCTTGAGTAAAAATGATTTGCCTGCTCAAAAATTAAATTATCTCTCCAGCCATGGCAAATCCGGTATTATTTACATGACTGTAGAAAATGCAGTTTGCAATCGGAATTAAGATCCTAGGATAACAAAATCACAAGGGGTCTGGGCCGAGTAGATAGGGAGAAACTATTCCCAATAAAAAAGGATCAAGAATGAGAAGCAACCAATTTGAAGTAATTGGTAAAAGAAGCAAAATGAAATGAGAAAAGCAAGTGTTTAAGGTCTGGAACGTATTTCCAGAGAGTGTGGTCAATTGATGCATTTAAACGGGAATTAAACTGTTATTTGAAAAGGAGGAATGTGCGGGGGTTACAGGGAGATGGTGTGAGGATGGCACTCAGAGAATTGCTCTTTCAAAGAAACAGTGCAGACACAATAGGCTAAATGGCCTCTTTCTGCACTGTAATATTTTAAGAACTGAACATTCCACCAAATGGTCACTTGACAATCCTCTATTCCATTTCTGCCAGTTCAGCTCTCAGGCTCTGAGTTCTGCAATTTATTCTTTAAATCTTTCAGTCTCTCCAACTTTTCTTCTTCAAATTTCTTTAGAATCTACCTTTCTGAGTAAGGTTTTGAATTCCCTGTCTCATGATCCACTTCTTTCAATCATGTCAGTTTTTTTAGAGAAATGAGACTCATGTGAGGCAGCCTAGGACATCCGTCTGCGTTAAAGGTGCTACCTTTATAAATGCAAATTGTTGTCTCCATCGGGATGCGTGAATTGTACACAGGAAGTGGAGTTTACTCCATTTTCAAGGCAACACTTTTTATTCTTTAATCTGGGCTGGCCTCAGATTTACAACTTTTTCCTTTTTTTTAAATGCTGCTTACAAAATATTGTGAAGAGATTATCTACAGTTAAAGGTATTGTCAATTTTTTTCATGAAGCTTTGGCTATAATTTCTAATGATAATCTTCCCTTACTTAGTGACTTTTGCCTTCCTTCAATATTCAAAGATCTTGAGGGAGTAGCTGTTGTGGCAAATGGAACAAAAACAAAGTTGCTGGAAAAGCTCAGCAGGTCTGGCAGCATCTGTGAAGGAGAAAACAGAGTTAATGTTTCGGGTCCAGTGACCCTTCCTCAG
>NW_025979437.1:4484-6083 GCF_021869965.1 Rhincodon typus | reverse complement strand
CACACACACACACACACACACAGTCACGTATACACACACAGTCACATACACACACACAGAGTCATATACACACACACACACACACACACACACACACAGGCGCACACACACACACACACACACACACACACACACATATAGACCCACACACACGCACACACAAAACACAGGCACACCATTTTCAAGCCACAATTCAGAAATGTAATGGAATATTCCCCATTTGCCTGGATGGATGCAGCTCCAACAACAGATTAACACCTAAAGAAAGGGTGAGGCTCTGAAAGATTCTGTTTTAAAATAAACCTATTGGACTATAACCTGGTGTCGTGTGATTTCTGAAACAGTCAAGAAGTTTGACACCATCCAGGACAAAGCAGCCCGCTTGATTGGTACCACATCCACAAGCATCCACTCCCTCCACCACCAGCGTTCAGTGTGTACTATCTACAAGATGTCCTGCAGCAACTTACCAAGGCTTCTTAGACAGCACGTTCCAATCCCAGGGTGGCACAGTGACTCAGTGGTCAGCACTGCTGCATCACTGTGCCAGCGACCTGGGTTCAATTCCACCTCAGGTGACTGTCTATGTGGAGTTTGTGTAGTCATCCTGTGTCTGTGTGGGTTTCCTCTGGGTGCTTCAGTTTCCTCCCACAGTGCAAAGATGTGCAGGGTAGGTGGATTGGCCATGGGATGCATGGTTACAGGGACACGGTCGGGGGTGGGTTTGGTTGGGATGCACTTCAGAGGGTCGGTGTGGACTTGATGGGCTGAATGGCCTGTTTCCATACTGTAGGGATTCTATGATCTCACAACCTCAACCACCAAGAAGGACAAAGGCAGCAGATAATTGGGAATATCAAAACATTTCCAGTCTTTCCCGTGTCCTGGGTTAAACTCCTGGAACTCCCTCTCTAACATCTCTCTGGGTGTACCTACAATGGACTGCAGTGGTTCAAGAATCCAGCTCACCACCAACTTCTCAAGGGCAATTAGGGACGGGTAATAAATGCTGGGCCCAGCCAGTGACACCCACATCCCATAATCATACAGAAAGCACATGTACAATTTTGCAAATATTAACCACATGTGCAAAGGCACCATTTCGTTCCCCTCAAAGATTCTCTGACACAGAAAAGTTTCTCATTAAAGTATAAAAGGAGTTACATAACTTACGGGATTTACATTTTGCTAAATAAGTAATGAAATAATGAATATGCAAAGAGATTCCCTCAAGCAATAACAGTTATTCCCCTGAGTTTAGAAATTGAAGTGGTAATTAGATTGGAGGGGCAGAATGGTCTCTGCATGTCCCCCCCCACAATCTAAGAACTGTTTGTTTTTTTTTATTAAATGGATCACATATTCTATACCTGTAGTTAATTTACTTTAAAGGCTAACTTTTTTTTGTACTTAGGCATGACTGGCAAAAATCGGCTTTTATTTCCCATCCCTAATTGCCCCTGAACTGAGTGGCTTGCTCAGCTATTTCAGAGGGCAGTCAGCCACATTGCTGTGGGTCTGGAGTCACGTGTAGTCCAGACTTGGTGAGGGCAGCAGATTTCCTTTCCTAAAGTGTGTGTGTGTGTGTGTGTGTGTGTG
>NW_025979437.1:0-2500 GCF_021869965.1 Rhincodon typus | reverse complement strand
AGACTTCTTCAATACTGTCCCTATCAAATACTCACAGGACAGCTACAACAGAAGGTTATTCCCCACTCTACCATTACCATCAAGCGAGGGGATCAATCCTGGTTCAATGGAGAGTGCAGGAGGGCATGCCAGGAGCAGCACCAGGCATTCCTGAAGATGAGGTACCAACCTGGTGAAGCCAAACAGGACTACTTGCATGCCAAGCAGCGAGTGATAGACAGAGCTAAGCGATCCCACAACTAATGGATCCTGCCACATCCAGTTGTGAATGGTCGTGGACAGTAAAACAACTCACTGAAGGAGGAGGCTCCACAAATATCCCCATCCTCAATGATGGAAATGCCAAACACATCAGTGCAAAAGATAAGGCTGATGCTTTTGCAGAAATCTTCAGTCAGAAGTGCCCAGTGATTGATCCTCTATGGCCTCCCCCAGCATTACAGGTATCAGTCTTCAGCCAATTTGATTCACTTCACATGATATCAGTTGGAGGCACTTGATACTATAACATTCCGGCAATAGTACTGAAGACAAGAACTCCGCTAGCCACTCCCCTAGCCAAACTTTTCCAATACAGTTACAACACTGGTATCTACCCAACAATGTGGAAAGTTGCCCAGCTATGTCCTGTACATAGAAAGCAAGACAAATCCAACCCGGCCAATTACCGCCCCATCAGTGTCCTCTCGATCATCAGTAAAGTGATGGAAGGTGTCACTAACAGCGCTATCAAGCAGCACCTGCTCAGAAATAAGCTGCTCAGTGACGCCCAGTTTGGGTTCCGCCAGGGCCACTCAGCTACTGATCTTATTACAGTCTTGGTTCAAACATGGACAAAAGAGCTGAATTCCAGAGGTGAGGTGAGAGTGACAGCCCTTGATATCAAGGCTGCATTCAACCGAGTGTGGCATTAAGGAGCCCTAATAAAATTGGAAACGGTGCGAATTAGGGGAGAAATTGCTCACTGGTTGGAGTCATACCTGACACGTAGGAAGATGGTCCTGGTTGTTGGAGATCAGTCACCTCAGTGCCAGGACATCTCTGCCAGGAGTTGCTCAGGGTAGTGTCCTGAGTCCAACCATCTTCAGTTGCTTCACCAATGATCTTGGCTCCATTACAAGTGAGGATGCTTGCTGATGATTGCAAAATCTTCAGCACCATTCACAACACTTCAGATTCTGAAGCAGTCTGTGTCTGTATGCAGCAAGACCTGGATAATATCCACGCTTGGGCTGATAAATTGCAAGCAATCTTTGTGCCACAATGTGATAAACAAGAGAGAATGTAACCATCACCCCTTGATGTTCAATGGTATTAACATCATTGAATTCATTTCCCCACCTTTGATTTAGGACTGTCAGTCTGGCTCACAGTGTGGTGCACTGACATGTACTGGAAGCTACATTTATTTAAAATACAAGGATGTGTTCTTTGCAGACAGAAATAGCCATTCACTTGTGAATTTCTCGGGGCAATACCTTGGCCAATCAGAGTCAAGCTGCCTGGTTCAAATGTTATCAAAATCTGGCAGTTAGCTGCCAATCATCATAAACTGATGCATTGTACATGGCAACTTCTCTACCAATCAATCAGAGTTCACCTCTAACCAATCAGCTGTTGTTTCCCTTTACATTGATACATTGCTGCAAATTGTCCTGATCAGTGCAAGACAAAAACATTCAGAAATGTCTTATTTTTCCAAAAATTCCTAAGTTTTGTACTACCAAAAGACTAAGAATAAGCTAACGGACCAGATAAGTTGTCTTTGGTTATCTTGATCAACAAATGAATCTTGAATTTTTCTCGATTTCTTTGGTGTAATGGTCTTACAACCTTTTACATTGGCTTGTGAAGCCAGACAGGCTCTCACAATTTACCTCATATCCAAAAGTCAGCATCACTAATAGTTCAGCACCCCCTCTGTGCGGCTCTGTCTTGCTCAGACTGGGCTCTCCAATCCACATCCTTCAGACACAACAGCACTAACAGCTTAGATAACAAGGTGTAGAGCTGGATGAACACAGCAGGCCAAGCAGCATCAGAGGAGCAGGAAGGCTGACGTTTCGGGCCTAGACCCTTGTTACACTGTCCGTACACAGTTCAGTACAGAGTCTAACCGGACCTTTCACACCAGTTATTGAGACTAGAAAATATAAAGTCTGACTGTGTAAATGTCAAACTGTCACACCGCAGAAGGATAATCAGATGATGTAATCAGCTAAACTCTTAAATGCAGCTGGATTCCCCGATAAAGCAGAATTCTACATTTTACAGAAATTGTAACAACATCCAGTAACTATTTCAAAATTCAGTAGAAGATGTAACTGGATTCCGTGACAGTGAGTAATCAATACAATGTACAATAACATCAATAACATTGTGAAACGCACTATATTACTGGGTATAACAGAGCTGTGTAATAATCTATAAATTGATAATCCAGAAGTTGTATAAACCCCGGACTTTATCGCATCACCTTTGACAGGGTATAAATGACTCA
>NW_025979436.1:0-6084 GCF_021869965.1 Rhincodon typus | reverse complement strand
ATGGAGGCAAGTGTGCTAAATGCCTTTTTAACCATCCTGTCTATATGTGAGGCAAACTTCAAAGAATTATGTACCTGAACCCCTAGGTCCTTCTGGTCTACAATGCTACCCAAAGCCTTACCATTAACTACATAAACCTTACCCTTGTTTATTGTACCAAAATGCAATACCTCGCATTTACTCAGATTGAACTCCATCTGCCATTTTTAAGCCCATTGACCCATTTGATCAAGATCCCTTTGTAATCTTAGAAAACCCTGTCCTTCCTGTTCTTTCCCCCTTCAGGTGTTTATTCAATTCTCCTTTTAAAGTTGTCATTGAATCTGCTTCCGCCAGCCTCTCAGGCAGCACATTCCAGATTACAACAAGCTTACTGTCCAAAAGAAAACTTTTTGACACTGGGTCTTTTACCAATCAGTGCCCCTCTGCTTGCTGACTCTTCTGCCACTGGAATTTGTTTCACCTTACGTTCTCCATCTAGACCATTCATGATTTTGAACACTTGCATCAAATCTCCTATTAACTTTTTCTGTTCAAAGGACAACATTTCCCAGTTTCTCCAGTCCTTCCACAAAACTGTGGTCTTTCATCCCTGGTACCTGTCCTATAAAGGCAATAGCTCTCACTTGGATAGCTGACAGCATCACAGGAAGTGATGTCAGATCACATGACACCATGTCAAAGGACTCACTCCACGATTATCATGCAATCTTTCCCTGCTTGGTCTACAGAGACAGAGTAGCTCTGGTTGGCGTGACCTGCTCCAAACCCATTTCTCAGCACATATGTAACAGGACCATTCAAATGTCATCTAGGCTCTGAGGTGGGAATGGCCTCGTATGGAGCAAAACAAAGCCCATCTTTCCTTTAGCACGAAACAGTACGGAATAGCCCAAATGCCGTCACTAACCTGCCGCAGCTTTCTCGATGAAGTGCAGCTCGCTCCAGAATGTGGCAATGCTGGGGTACTTCTGTTTTATGACAATTGCAATGTAGTGCAACAAGGTCAGCTTCCGATCAGTGGATTTGGTATCCAAGAGCTAGGCAAACAGGAAACATTTCACATCACTGAGAATCAGTCTGCCTTTTATGTCACACCCCTAGGCATCCTTCATAAACATTGTCACTTCTTGACTCGTTATCAAATTCCTCACATGGTGTCAAATTGAGAAAGGGCCAAAGAGCAACTACCAGGTTACAATATTGCCCTTGACCCCATCCCCCGCCCAATCCAAACCAGTTCCTGTGCCAAATTTGCTCTGCTGTTCGATGGGTGCTGGCTTGATAGGTCGTATCCTCTAGAAGTAGTCACTGTTTCTGTGTGAGCTTAAGTCATTGAAAGGCATTTTTCTCCCCCACTGGGAGCAGTGAGAACAGTGGGGGGAGGAGAGAAGTTGGGAGGGCCGTGGGTGGGTTACGCACAAACAAGGAACAAAAATAGGGCACTTAGATCGGCCATTCAATAAGATTATGGCTGATCTGATTTTAACATCAACTCTCATTCTTGCATGTCCCTGATAACCCTTCATCCCCTTGGTCATCAAGAATGCAGGGGTAGGGGTGGGGTCTTGGTTAGCTCAGTTAGCTGGATGGCTGGTTTGTGATGCAGCGTGATGCCAACAGCATGGGTTCAATTCCTGTTCCAGCTGAGGTTACCTTGAAGATCCGTCCTTCTCAACCTCTCCCCTTGCCTGAAGTGTGGTGACCCTCAGGTTAAACAACTACCAATCATCTCTCTGATGAAAGAGCAGCTGTATACTCCAGTAGGACTATGGTGACTTTACCTTTACCTTTTTAATGAAGAATCTATCTCCCTCTGCCTTAAAAATATTGACAGTTTCTACATGCACTGCCTCTTGAGGAAGAGAATTCCAAAGACTCTCAATCTTCAGACAGAAAAAAATGTTTCCTCATCTCTGTCTTAAATTGGTGACCCTTATTTTTAAACTATGACCCCTAGCAGGAAAGTAGAGGTCAAAATGAGATCGGCCACGATCGTATTAAATGGTGAAGGGACTGAATGGCCTACTCCTGCTCCTAGTTCTTACATTCTATTTCTAGATTCTCCCACAAGAGGAAACATCCTTTCCACATCCACCCGGTCAAGTCCCCTCAAGATTTTATATGTTTCAATTAAGTCACCTCTGACTCTTCTAAACTCCAGGTCCAGCCTGTCTAGCCTTTCCTCATAAGGCAATCTGCTTGTTCCAGGGATTAGTCTAGTAAACTTCTGAACTGCTTCCAATGCATTAACATCCGTTAGTACAGTGTCCACTACTGTACACAGTATTCCAGGTGCGACCTCTCCAATACCCTGGATAACTGAAGCGTAACCTCCCTACTCTTGCATTCAATTCTCCTCACAATACAACATAATATTCTATTAGCTTTCCTGTTTACTTGCTGTACCTGCATACTAATCTTCTGTGATTCATACACTGGGACACCCAGATCTATCCCCATCTCAGAGCTCTGCAAAGATTCACCATTTAGACAATATGCTTCGTTACTATTTCTGTCAAAATGGACAGTTTCAAACTTTCCCACATTGTACCCCAATTGCCGGATCTATGCCCACTCATCTAATCTATCTATATCCCTTTGTAGGCTCCTTATGTCCTCTTCACAAATCACCTTCCTATCTCTGTGTCATCACAAGGGGTTTTCAGAAGGACATGAAAGCTTTAAGAATGTACTAAAGGTTTACGAGAATAATTCCAGGAATGAAGAGCTTCAGCGATGAGGATAGATTGGAAATACTGGGCTGTTCATCCAAAGAAAAGCAAGGTTGACAGATTTCACAGACATTCAAAATTGGAATAGATCTTGACAGAACAGATGGGAAGAAACTGTTCCTATTAAAGGGAAGGGTTAGGAACAAGAAGGCACCAATTTAAGATGATCAGCAAACTATCCAAAAGATACAGGAGGAAAAGCACAGCAAGTAGCTAGGATTTGGAATGTGCTGCCTAAGAGGGTAGGGGAGGTGAATTCAATTGAGTCTTTCAAGAGGATCATTATCTGAAAAGAAAGAATTTGCAAGAAAAGGGTAGGGGAGGTTTTTCTCTCAGAGAGCTGGCACAGGCACAATGGACCAAATAGCCTCATTCAATGCTGAAGCCATTCTAAGATTCAACCTTCCTTGATCATTTAGCATTCTGTAGCAATTCAGTAAAATGACTAAGTTGCACTCACTCTGGGGCAGAGAAAGATATTCAAGATCAATTAAAAACATGACTATTGCTTTAGTCCCACTGCCCTCTTATGAACCGGAAATGGCAATTTCCTCCGAGAGGCACCTGACCAGTCCCAGCAGCAGTGGGTTGCTAGGGTGGCTCCTTCAAGCGACCAACAACATTGAAAGTTAAAATATGGTTCAAACCTCCCTACATACCAGTTTCACTTTTAAAAACAAAAGAAAAATCCTCCCCACAAATGACTTTCTACAAGTCAGAATAACATGACGTGAGTAACATGCGCAGTTGGCATACTTGACCCTTCGACTGAAATCAGGTTCAGCAAGTTCCAGACTCCTTTATTTATTTATTGTTCAACTCTCAAGCTCACAATGTATGTCAACACTTAAATCTATTTGTGAGGACCTTGATAGCTTTAATAAACCCTTCAGAAATCAGCATATCAGCTTCAAAATATATTCTTGAACACTATCTGCAAAAAGGAAAAAAACAAATGCTCCGGCCATTTTCACAAAGGGTTGGAATCCTGTAGGCTGCGTGCTCTATTTTATAAAACAAAATCCCACAGGCCTGGCCTCCCTCTCTTCGAAGACTGGGAGGTCTAAGTTGTGAGTATACAGTAGGCTTTTTGGCTTCAAGAGACAGTTTCAGAAAAGATTAACCATACAGTTGAACTTGCCTTGTAGAAAATGTGTTTAAATTCCATTGGCGGCAATAAGTGATGACAAATCGCCAACTGGCAAACTTGAAATTATTTAATATAAAAAGGCCGTGGTTTTAATCTTGAGAGAAATAAATCATTTTTGAGAACATTTTACATAGAAACAGATTTCATTTAAAAAAATGTCTTGATGGAAAGAATATAAAACTGGGGTGCTAGAAATCTGAAGTCAGAACAGAAATAATGTAGCAAACTTTTTTTTAACAGAACTAAATGTCTCCACTTCCTTGAGAGATTTGTGAAGGAACAGAAGGAGGCCATTCAGCCCCTTGGGCCTGTTCCAGTTTTCAATTAGATCATGGCTAGTGTGTACCCCTACTGTTTTCCCTGTACTGCTCCATATTTCTCGATACACAGAGTTAACAAAATCTATCCATCTCAGTCTCGAAAACTTCAATTGTGTTCCAGCATCCGGCACCTCATGGGAAAATCGAGGTCCAGCTTCCACTAAAGTGTGAAGAAGTGCTTCCTAATTTCACCTAGTTTTAAAATTATGCTCCTTTGGAATTATGCTCCTTTGTGAATCCTTGTTACATTTTATATGCCTTGATCAGATTAGCCTCCAGCTTCCAGCTAGGAAATGGGGGAAAAGTTACAGAAGGGAGGGGAGAGGTGGAGTGACGAAAGTTAAAGGTTTGGGGGAGGGGTGGTGAGGGTCTTTGGCAAGCTAATCAGCCACGGGAAAACCGATAAAAACAGTCTAAAAGTTAACATCTCAGGTGGTGAGCTTGGACAGAACGTCTGTCCCTGAAACAGTAATTTGCCTCTCCCTTCTTTCTGGTTCACCACGCACTTCCCTTATTTCCTGTCTTTCTTTTTCCCTCTTCTCAAAACCTCTTTAAATGCATCGATCGCAGGCTGAACTGTTGACAGCGTCTGGATGCTTTTTTTAACATTCAAACCCATGAAATAAACAGTTGGCCAGCACATCCTGTTTCGGTCAATAAAATGCAAGTGAATGGAATGTGATTTTGATAAACTGAGCTTCTATATTTAGCCAAAGTTATGTTTTTGTCCAGAAGCAACTAATCCTGGGGTAATGGTGGGGTGGGGTGAAGAGTGGGGAGAGTTACAAGGAAGAAAAGAATAAATTAACTAGCTTCAAAACTTCTTATGTGTCTCTGGAGCTAGTGTTTAAGTCCAGTCGAAACTGGCTAGGTGAATATCTTTTTCTCCCTCTCTCTCTGAAGTCTCCTCACTGTAAAATGTGCAAACACAAGATGGTTTTGAGTACTCTGAATGTCGGACCACCTTAAAGCAACTCAGAAATGGCTAACATATGCAGGGAAGGGGTTTTGGGGGGGGGGGGGTGGCGCGGTGGTGCTGATACTAGAAATGACAATGGGACATAGTCTCTGCCACCAGGGCTAAAATGAGTCTTTGGGTTAGTGGGGAGACTGGTGCACTCAAACCACTGATCAGACTGCAGGCTAGAAGTGAAAAGGTTTCTCTTTTACTGCCTCACTGCTGTCTTTTACTGTGAGAATGGACTTCTGGAAAATTCAGAAACAGTCAATGTTGCACAATGTCAGACTCTGGGAAGATGCTGGCTTAGTGGTAATATCACTGGACTAGCAATCCAGAGGCCTAGAATAATATCCTAAAATGGGTTCAAATCCCCAGTGGAAATCCAATTAATAGTTAGTTATGGTGACCATGACAACTTGCATTGATTGTAAAAACCCATCTGGTTCACTGAAGTGCTGGAAACCTGCCATCCTTATATGGTCTGGCCTATATGTGACTCCAGACCCACAGCAATGTGGCTGACTCTTAACTGCCCTCTGAGATGGCCCAGCAAGCAGAGAAATTGGGGATGGGCAAGAAATGCTGGATTTGCCAGTGATGCCCACATCCCATCAAAGAATTTTTTTTTTTTAAAAAAGTCACACAAGTTGAATTAAAGATAGTAGGAACTGCAGATGCTGGAGAATCCGAGACAACGAGGTGCAGGGCTGGATGAACACAGCAGGTCAAGCAGCATCATAGGAGCAGAGAGGCTGACGTTTCGGGCCTAGACCCTTCATCAGAAAAGGGGGAGGGGAAGGGGGTTTTGAAATAAATAGGGAGAGAGTGGGAGGCGAATAGAAGAGGGATAGAGGAGAGGATAGGTGGAGAAGAAACAAACAGGTCGAAGAGGCGGGGATGGGGCCAGGAAAGGTGAGT
>NW_025979435.1:0-6084 GCF_021869965.1 Rhincodon typus | reverse complement strand
AACATAAGAACTAGGAGCAGGAGTAGGCCATCTGGCCCCTCGAGCCTGCCCCACCATTTAATAAGATCATGGCTGATCTTTTTGAGACTCAGCTCTACTTACCCGCCCACTCACCATAACCCTTAATTCCTTTACTGTTCAAAAATGTATCTAGCCTTGCCTTAAAAACATTCAGCGAGGTAGCGTCAACCGCTTCACTGGGCAGGGAATTCCACAGATTCACAACCCTTTGGGTGAAGAAGTTCCTCCTGACCTCAGTCCTACATCTGCTTCCCTTTATTTTGAGGCGATGCCCTCTAGTCCTAGTTTCACCTGCTAGCGGAAACAACCTCCCTGCCTCCACCTTATCTATTCCCTTCATAATCTTATATGTTTCTATAAGATCTCCCCTCATTCTTCTGAATTCCAATGAGTATAATCCCAGTCTACTCAGTCTCTCCTCATAATCCAACCCTCTCAACTCTGGAATCAACCGAGTGAATCTCCTCTGCACCCCTCCAGTGCTAGTATATCTCTTCTCAAGTAAGGAGACCAAAACTGCACACAATAGTCCAGGTGTGGCCTCACCAGGACCCTATACAGCTGCAGCATAGCCTCCCTGTTTTTAACCTCCATCCCTCGAGCAATGGCAGACAAAATTCCTCTTGCATGGAAATAGATGCAATTTAATCCTACAGGCATTCCTCGCTTCCTGTCCTGTTCCATCCTGACCTGTCTCTCCAACTTGCTATTTTTGATTACTGTATCTCCTTCCATCCTCACACTTGCCTCCCTGCTGTTGAGGATCCCAACCCCCTGCCAATCGAGTTTAAACCCTCCCTTGTAGCACTAGCAAATCTGCCTGCCAGGATATTGGTCCCTCTCCAGTTCAGATGCAATCCATCGCTCTTGAATAGGTCGTCTCTGCCCCAGAAAAGATCCCAATGATCCAGGAATCTGAATTGCTGTTCCCTGCACCAATTCTTTAGCCACGCATTCATCTGCCATATCCTCCTTTTCTTACCCTCACTAGCACGTGGCTCTGGAAGTAATCTGGAGATTACCACTGTGGAGGTGCTGGTTTTTAACTTTATTTCCTAACTCTCTATAATCACTCTGCTGGACCTCATCACTATTTCTACCTATGTCATTTGTGCCAACGTGCACAATGACTTCTGACTGCTCACCCTCCATCTTGAGAGCATTCTGCAGCAGCTAAGAGGCATCCTGGACCCTAGCACCGAGGAAGCAACACACCTTCCTAGATTCCCATTTGCAGCCACTGAATCTCCTGTCTGTCCCCCTAACAATCGAATCTCCCATCACTAAGATCCTGTTTACCCTTTCCCACTGTACCCCAGAGCCAGTCGTAGTGGCACCAACCTGACTACTGCTTTCTCTTAAACGGTCATCCCCCAACACTACCCAAAATTATATACTTGTTTTCGAGGGGAACAACAACAGGGGTATCCTGCACTCTCTGCCTACTCCCTTTCCCTTTCCGGGTGTTAACCCAGCTATTCCATTTTTTCTCATCTCTTTCCTGATAGTCTATTTTTCTTTATTCCCGCATCAATGTCAAAGTCTAATTGCTCAATTTTTGATTGGGTCCTCTCTCTTCCTGATTCAGACACATAACAGATACTGGAAAGCCTACATACTGGGCTTGGCTGCATAATTATAGTTAAAACCTGAGCTAGTGCTGTGGCCTCAGTCCTGTTCAAAAAGAGTCAGGAGAATTCAAAATTCAGTAGCAAACAGTTAAAAAAACTAATGCAGAAATAATAGCACAGAAACTAGAAAGACCAAGCAATAAGCCAAACTACCACTCGTTGCAATCCTAACAAAAAATAATATCTCTTTAGCAAACATAGGGCTGGAAGAACCTGTCATACATAAGCAGCACTTGAAGAGTGAAGAGGCCAGAACAGACATAGAATTTATTGTTAGACCAAAGTTAAGTACATTTGCATTAATTTGGGAATTCTAATGAGGTTCACTTGTGCTCTTAGTGCTCCCCCTAGAAATGATTCTGTGAGGAAAGTCCAGTGTACAGAGATGTCAGTGTTTGTGCCTAGCTGCTGGGTTCCTCAGTGCATGTCTGCTGAATATCTGAATGCAACATTAAAGAATCAGTACTATGATTTCAACACACTGTGCCTGCAGGGACCAACAAATTTGGCATATTCTGAACTTAGAAGAAACAAGAGAAGAAAAGTGGTAGAGACTCTGATAATTATTACTAAACTACAAAGACAAGTCGCTGTTAACCATATCAGTTCATTTGTAATTTCTTTTACTCTAATTAAAACTGACAGCTGTCTTTTATAAGTAACAGATTAAAAAACATCACAATACTTACTGTATGGCTGCTGTTCACTGTTTCATTGCTTTCTTTTGGCCGTAGAAACTGAAAAAATTGGCCACAGTTACTGATGGGGTCATTTGGGGACATTGTCCCAATAACTTATCATTACATAAAATACTTAACATCAGGAATTATCTCAGGATCCTTCACAACTAGTGGAGCAGAAATAGATGTCTAAACAGAGAAGGAAGCCGAGTGACTGAAAGATTGGTCAAATTGACAATAATGCTACCTTAGACTCAGCGGATTCACAGCACTGAGAGGTCACTTAGCTCGTTGGAACTGTGTCAATGGTGGGTTTTCATTGGAGCTGTGTACATGAAAACCATTTCCTGGAAATTCTTTTTGCCCATTTACAGATTTCCCCTCAAAAACTATCTAGTTTCCTTTAAACTAACATTCCATGTACAAAATCTCTTCTTCTCCCTTAAATCCTATTTATCCTGAGACTTCGCTCTGTTGTTATTTTCATGTATTATCCTCTTGTGCAATTTTGAAAAATACAACATTATGTTATTGGCTGAGTCCTGGAAGAAGGAAAGCTGGAGATTTAGGAATTTCACCTTTGATAACAATGCTCACTCACATCTTACTATTTATCTGGTTTACTATTTATCTTGAACTAAGAGAGTCAACATTTCTCTTCCCTTATGCTTCAAAGTGCCTCCTTCTGTTTCACAGTTGAGTTTATGCTCAAATACATTCACTTGGATACATTTCTTGACTTTGTGGTTTGGTTCTGGACATTTTTGGCTGTCAAACTGTGGACAATATTAGTTTTGTCTTTCCTACTGTACTAATTATTTGTTGGCTAATTTCACCTCTGAGATTGTGTCCAAGTCCCAACTGGGACATTATCACCATTCGTCATGGTCACTCAGACAGAATCCTGAAACATCCTCCCTATCAACATATCTTCACCACAACATATCAACATGTCTTCACCACAAGAACTGCCACAGTACAAGCACAAACTCAGGGACAGGTGGAAATGGGCTAATATTTAAATTGAATGTATTTTTCTGTCAGAACAGCTTCTACAATCCTATTTTATGGTCTTTTCCTGGTTTACTCATCTCTTTCTTGTTACTGTATTTTTCTTTATTCCCATGTCTATGCATGAGTCTAATAGCTTAATTCTTAACTGGGTCATCTCTCTTGTTGACTCAGACTCATAACAGACATTGGAAAGGCTATATAGAGATTAAAAAAAACTGCAGATACTGGAATGCAAGGTAGACAAACAGGAGGTTGGAAGAACACAGCAGGCAAGGCAGTATCTAGGGGAAAAGAGAAGTCAACAGTTTGGGTATTACCCTTCTTCAGGACTGGATGTGGGGGTACGGAGAGCTGCAGATAAAGGGGGGGAGAGTGGGGTAGTGGAATGGTGGTGATAGGAGGACACTGATAGAAGGTACGACCTGGTTGGCCGATGGGAGGGATGAATCCTTTTGGGAGCTGGAAGGGAGGGTCAGCATTTGAAATTGAAAGGAGGAGGCGGGGCTGGAAAGGGAGCTGGGGCTGGGTGGGAATCCTCTGGGCTGTAGGGGGCCCAGGCGGAAGATAAGGTGTGATTCCTCAAATTTGCATTTTTAATTGCTGCAACACTAGAGGATGCCGAGGATGGACATGTCAGAGGGGGATTGGGCGGGGGAGTAGAAATAGGCAGTGACTGGGAGGTTAGCTGGTTGTTACTGGCCAGGCAAACATGCTCGGTGAAATAGTCACCTAGTCTATGTTTGGTCTCACCGATGTAGGGAAGACTGGATGCAGTAGACTAGGTTGGAGGAGATGCAGGTGAAGCTCTGTCTCACTGGAAGGTCTGTTTAGGGCCCTGGGTGGAGGTGAGGGAGGTTGTGTGTGGGCAGGTGTTGCATCTTTTACAGTTACAGGGAAAGGTACCAGGCGGGTTGGAGTGGTTGGTGCGGAGTGTGGCGTGAAGGGAATGGTCCTTGCGGAAGGCAGAGAGGGAGGGGGAGTGGAAGATGTTCTGGGTGGCGGGATCTAACTGGAGTTGGCAGAAGTGCCTGAGGATGACCCATTGGATGTGAAGGCTGGTGGGTTGGAAAGTGAGGACAAGTGGAGCCTATCTTTATTATGTTTGGGGGGTGTGCAGTTTAGAGCTGTGGAGCGGTGAATGGAGGAGGCACAGTGGAGGGCTGTCTGGATGACAGAGGAGCGAAAAGAATGTTGTTTGAAAATGGAGGATATCTGGAACGCATGGGAATGGAACGTCTTCTCGTCAGAGCAGATGCAATGGAGACGGAAGAATTGGGAAAACGGGATGGAGTATAGGAGTCAATGGGTTTATCATAAATCTCGGTCTGCAAACTGTCGCCAGAAATGGAAATGGGGAGGCCAAGGCATCATGCCCCACCCCACCCCCAGCTGCCCCTCTGATATGTCTGTCTTCGGCCTCCTCCAGTGTCGCAGCAATTCGGAATTTGAGGAACAACATCTTATCTTCCGCCTGGGCACCCTACAGACCGGAGGACTCAAAATTAAGTTCTCTAGTTTCAAATAACCTTCCCACCCATTCCCCAGCTCCCCTTCCAGCCCCACACGTCTGTTGAATATCTGTGTGCACTATTAAAGAATCAGTTTGGACTTGGATAGGATCTCAGAGGTGAAATTAGCCAGTGAATAAATTAGTACAGTGGGAAAGACAAAGCTAATATAATACATAATTGATAGCCAAGAGTGTCCAGAACCAAACAGCAAATACAAGAGAAGTATCCATGTGAACTTACTCGAGCCTAAATTAATTAACCTGTGAAATAGCAGGATACACTTCAAAACATAAGGAAAGAGTTCAAGATAAATAGTAAACCTGAGGAAGATGTGGGGGAGCATTATCAAAGGTGGAATTCCTAAATCTCCAGCTTTCCTTCTCCAGGGCTGAGTGAATGACTTATTGTTGCATTTTTCAAAATTACAAAAGAGGATAAATCATGAAAGTTTGACAATCCACTGATTGACAAACAAATAACAACAGAGCAAAGTCTTGGGATAAAGAGATTTTGAAGGAGAAGAAGAGATTTTGTATGTGGAATGTTAGTTTAATGGAGACTAGATCATTGTTGAGGGGAAAACCGTAAATGGGCAAAGAGAAAGAACAGGGAAATGGTTTACACATACACAGCTCCAGTTGAAAACTCACCATTGGCACAGTTCCAATGGGCCAAAAGACCTCTCTCAGTGCTATGAATCTGCTGATCCTAAGGTAGCATTATTGTCAATTTGACCAATCTTTCAGTCTCTCGGCTTCCTTCTCTGATTCAACATCTATTTCCGCTCCACTAGTTGTGAAGGATCCTGAGATAATTCCACCTGACCTGCACATGTTTGAACTGTGGGAGGAAACCCAAGCAGACAGAGGGTGAATCAGCAAACTCCACATGGACAGTCACCCAAGGCTGGAATCGAACCTCAGTCCCTAGCATTCTGAGGCAGCAGTTCTAGCCAGTGATCCACCATGCCGCCCAGTTGGAGAAGATGTCTCAATGACTCATAATTACATAAAACCTTTAACATCAGGAATTATCTCAGGACCCTTCACAACTAGGGGAGTGGAAATAGATGTCTAATCAGAGAAGGAAGCCGAGTGGCTGAAAGATTGGTCAAATTGACAATAATGCTACCTTAGAAGCAGCAGATTCACAGCACTGAGAGAGATCATTTGGCCCATTGGAACTGTGCCAATGGTGGGTTTTCAACTGGAGCTGTGTATGTGTAAA
>NW_025979434.1:0-6084 GCF_021869965.1 Rhincodon typus | reverse complement strand
AACATAAGAACTAGGAGCAGGAGTAGGCCATCTGGCCCCTCGAGCCTGCCCCACCATTTAATAAGATCATGGCTGATCTTTTTGAGACTCAGCTCTACTTACCCGCCCACTCACCATAACCCTTAATTCCTTTACTGTTCAAAAATGTATCTAGCCTTGCCTTAAAAACATTCAGCGAGGTAGCGTCAACCGCTTCACTGGGCAGGGAATTCCACAGATTCACAACCCTTTGGGTGAAGAAGTTCCTCCTGACCTCAGTCCTACATCTGCTTCCCTTTATTTTGAGGCGATGCCCTCTAGTCCTAGTTTCACCTGCTAGCGGAAACAACCTCCCTGCCTCCACCTTATCTATTCCCTTCATAATCTTATATGTTTCTATAAGATCTCCCCTCATTCTTCTGAATTCCAATGAGTATAATCCCAGTCTACTCAGTCTCTCCTCATAATCCAACCCTCTCAACTCTGGAATCAACCGAGTGAATCTCCTCTGCACCCCTCCAGTGCTAGTATATCTCTTCTCAAGTAAGGAGACCAAAACTGCACACAATAGTCCAGGTGTGGCCTCACCAGGACCCTATACAGCTGCAGCATAGCCTCCCTGTTTTTAACCTCCATCCCTCGAGCAATGGCAGACAAAATTCCTCTTGCATGGAAATAGATGCAATTTAATCCTACAGGCATTCCTCGCTTCCTGTCCTGTTCCATCCTGACCTGTCTCTCCAACTTGCTATTTTTGATTACTGTATCTCCTTCCATCCTCACACTTGCCTCCCTGCTGTTGAGGATCCCAACCCCCTGCCAATCGAGTTTAAACCCTCCCTTGTAGCACTAGCAAATCTGCCTGCCAGGATATTGGTCCCTCTCCAGTTCAGATGCAATCCATCGCTCTTGAATAGGTCGTCTCTGCCCCAGAAAAGATCCCAATGATCCAGGAATCTGAATTGCTGTTCCCTGCACCAATTCTTTAGCCACGCATTCATCTGCCATATCCTCCTTTTCTTACCCTCACTAGCACGTGGCTCTGGAAGTAATCTGGAGATTACCACTGTGGAGGTGCTGGTTTTTAACTTTATTTCCTAACTCTCTATAATCACTCTGCTGGACCTCATCACTATTTCTACCTATGTCATTTGTGCCAACGTGCACAATGACTTCTGACTGCTCACCCTCCATCTTGAGAGCATTCTGCAGCAGCTAAGAGGCATCCTGGACCCTAGCACCGAGGAAGCAACACACCTTCCTAGATTCCCATTTGCAGCCACTGAATCTCCTGTCTGTCCCCCTAACAATCGAATCTCCCATCACTAAGATCCTGTTTACCCTTTCCCACTGTACCCCAGAGCCAGTCGTAGTGGCACCAACCTGACTACTGCTTTCTCTTAAACGGTCATCCCCCAACACTACCCAAAATTATATACTTGTTTTCGAGGGGAACAACAACAGGGGTATCCTGCACTCTCTGCCTACTCCCTTTCCCTTTCCGGGTGTTAACCCAGCTATTCCATTTTTTCTCATCTCTTTCCTGATAGTCTATTTTTCTTTATTCCCGCATCAATGTCAAAGTCTAATTGCTCAATTTTTGATTGGGTCCTCTCTCTTCCTGATTCAGACACATAACAGATACTGGAAAGCCTACATACTGGGCTTGGCTGCATAATTATAGTTAAAACCTGAGCTAGTGCTGTGGCCTCAGTCCTGTTCAAAAAGAGTCAGGAGAATTCAAAATTCAGTAGCAAACAGTTAAAAAAACTAATGCAGAAATAATAGCACAGAAACTAGAAAGACCAAGCAATAAGCCAAACTACCACTCGTTGCAATCCTAACAAAA
Source organism: Rhincodon typus (assembly GCF_021869965.1). Lineage (NCBI taxonomy): Eukaryota > Metazoa > Chordata > Chondrichthyes > Orectolobiformes > Rhincodontidae > Rhincodon > Rhincodon typus. The sequence continues at coordinate 4,256 of NW_025979434.1, read as the reverse complement.
AATAATATCTCTTTAGCAAACATAGGGCTGGAAGAACCTGTCATACATAAGCAGCACTTGAAGAGTGAAGAGGCCAGAACAGACATAGAATTTATTGTTAGACCAAAGTTAAGTACATTTGCATTAATTTGGGAATTCTAATGAGGTTCACTTGTGCTCTTAGTGCTCCCCCTAGAAATGATTCTGTGAGGAAAGTCCAGTGTACAGAGATGTCAGTGTTTGTGCCTAGCTGCTGGGTTCCTCAGTGCATGTCTGCTGAATATCTGAATGCAACATTAAAGAATCAGTACTATGATTTCAACACACTGTGCCTGCAGGGACCAACAAATTTGGCATATTCTGAACTTAGAAGAAACAAGAGAAGAAAAGTGGTAGAGACTCTGATAATTATTACTAAACTACAAAGACAAGTCGCTGTTAACCATATCAGTTCATTTGTAATTTCTTTTACTCTAATTAAAACTGACAGCTGTCTTTTATAAGTAACAGATTAAAAAACATCACAATACTTACTGTATGGCTGCTGTTCACTGTTTCATTGCTTTCTTTTGGCCGTAGAAACTGAAAAAATTGGCCACAGTTACTGATGGGGTCATTTGGGGACATTGTCCCAATAACTTATCATTACATAAAATACTTAACATCAGGAATTATCTCAGGATCCTTCACAACTAGTGGAGCAGAAATAGATGTCTAAACAGAGAAGGAAGCCGAGTGACTGAAAGATTGGTCAAATTGACAATAATGCTACCTTAGACTCAGCGGATTCACAGCACTGAGAGGTCACTTAGCTCGTTGGAACTGTGTCAATGGTGGGTTTTCATTGGAGCTGTGTACATGAAAACCATTTCCTGGAAATTCTTTTTGCCCATTTACAGATTTCCCCTCAAAAACTATCTAGTTTCCTTTAAACTAACATTCCATGTACAAAATCTCTTCTTCTCCCTTAAATCCTATTTATCCTGAGACTTCGCTCTGTTGTTATTTTCATGTATTATCCTCTTGTGCAATTTTGAAAAATACAACATTATGTTATTGGCTGAGTCCTGGAAGAAGGAAAGCTGGAGATTTAGGAATTTCACCTTTGATAACAATGCTCACTCACATCTTACTATTTATCTGGTTTACTATTTATCTTGAACTAAGAGAGTCAACATTTCTCTTCCCTTATGCTTCAAAGTGCCTCCTTCTGTTTCACAGTTGAGTTTATGCTCAAATACATTCACTTGGATACATTTCTTGACTTTGTGGTTTGGTTCTGGACATTTTTGGCTGTCAAACTGTGGACAATATTAGTTTTGTCTTTCCTACTGTACTAATTATTTGTTGGCTAATTTCACCTCTGAGATTGTGTCCAAGTCCCAACTGGGACATTATCACCATTCGTCATGGTCACTCAGACAGAATCCTGAAACATCCTCCCTATCAACATATCTTCACCACAACATATCAACATGTCTTCACCACAAGAACTGCCACAGTACAAGCACAAACTCAGGGACAGGTGGAAATGGGCTAATATTTAAATTGAATGTATTTTTCTGTCAGAACAGCTTCTACAATCCTATTTTATGGTCTTTTCCTGGTTTACTCATCTCTTTCTTGTTACTGTATTTTTCTTTATTCCCATGTCTATGCATGAGTCTAATAGCTTAATTCTTAACTGGGTCATCTCTCTTGTTGACTCAGACTCATAACAGACATTGGAAAGGCTATATAGAGATTAAAAAAAACTGCAGATACTGGAATGCAAGGTAGACAAACAGGAGGTTGGAAGAACACAGCAGGCAAGGCAGTATCTAGGGGAAAAGAGAAGTCAACAGTTTGGGTATTACCCTTCTTCAGGACTGGATGTGGGGGTACGGAGAGCTGCAGATAAAGGGGGGGAGAGTGGGGTAGTGGAATGGTGGTGATAGGAGGACACTGATAGAAGGTACGACCTGGTTGGCCGATGGGAGGGATGAATCCTTTTGGGAGCTGGAAGGGAGGGTCAGCATTTGAAATTGAAAGGAGGAGGCGGGGCTGGAAAGGGAGCTGGGGCTGGGTGGGAATCCTCTGGGCTGTAGGGGGCCCAGGCGGAAGATAAGGTGTGATTCCTCAAATTTGCATTTTTAATTGCTGCAACACTAGAGGATGCCGAGGATGGACATGTCAGAGGGGGATTGGGCGGGGGAGTAGAAATAGGCAGTGACTGGGAGGTTAGCTGGTTGTTACTGGCCAGGCAAACATGCTCGGTGAAATAGTCACCTAGTCTATGTTTGGTCTCACCGATGTAGGGAAGACTGGATGCAGTAGACTAGGTTGGAGGAGATGCAGGTGAAGCTCTGTCTCACTGGAAGGTCTGTTTAGGGCCCTGGGTGGAGGTGAGGGAGGTTGTGTGTGGGCAGGTGTTGCATCTTTTACAGTTACAGGGAAAGGTACCAGGCGGGTTGGAGTGGTTGGTGCGGAGTGTGGCGTGAAGGGAATGGTCCTTGCGGAAGGCAGAGAGGGAGGGGGAGTGGAAGATGTTCTGGGTGGCGGGATCTAACTGGAGTTGGCAGAAGTGCCTGAGGATGACCCATTGGATGTGAAGGCTGGTGGGTTGGAAAGTGAGGACAAGTGGAGCCTATCTTTATTATGTTTGGGGGGTGTGCAGTTTAGAGCTGTGGAGCGGTGAATGGAGGAGGCACAGTGGAGGGCTGTCTGGATGACAGAGGAGCGAAAAGAATGTTGTTTGAAAATGGAGGATATCTGGAACGCATGGGAATGGAACGTCTTCTCGTCAGAGCAGATGCAATGGAGACGGAAGAATTGGGAAAACGGGATGGAGTATAGGAGTCAATGGGTTTATCATAAATCTCGGTCTGCAAACTGTCGCCAGAAATGGAAATGGGGAGGCCAAGGCATCATGCCCCACCCCACCCCCAGCTGCCCCTCTGATATGTCTGTCTTCGGCCTCCTCCAGTGTCGCAGCAATTCGGAATTTGAGGAACAACATCTTATCTTCCGCCTGGGCACCCTACAGACCGGAGGACTCAAAATTAAGTTCTCTAGTTTCAAATAACCTTCCCACCCATTCCCCAGCTCCCCTTCCAGCCCCACACGTCTGTTGAATATCTGTGTGCACTATTAAAGAATCAGTTTGGACTTGGATAGGATCTCAGAGGTGAAATTAGCCAGTGAATAAATTAGTACAGTGGGAAAGACAAAGCTAATATAATACATAATTGATAGCCAAGAGTGTCCAGAACCAAACAGCAAATACAAGAGAAGTATCCATGTGAACTTACTCGAGCCTAAATTAATTAACCTGTGAAATAGCAGGATACACTTCAAAACATAAGGAAAGAGTTCAAGATAAATAGTAAACCTGAGGAAGATGTGGGGGAGCATTATCAAAGGTGGAATTCCTAAATCTCCAGCTTTCCTTCTCCAGGGCTGAGTGAATGACTTATTGTTGCATTTTTCAAAATTACAAAAGAGGATAAATCATGAAAGTTTGACAATCCACTGATTGACAAACAAATAACAACAGAGCAAAGTCTTGGGATAAAGAGATTTTGAAGGAGAAGAAGAGATTTTGTATGTGGAATGTTAGTTTAATGGAGACTAGATCATTGTTGAGGGGAAAACCGTAAATGGGCAAAGAGAAAGAACAGGGAAATGGTTTACACATACACAGCTCCAGTTGAAAACTCACCATTGGCACAGTTCCAATGGGCCAAAAGACCTCTCTCAGTGCTATGAATCTGCTGATCCTAAGGTAGCATTATTGTCAATTTGACCAATCTTTCAGTCTCTCGGCTTCCTTCTCTGATTCAACATCTATTTCCGCTCCACTAGTTGTGAAGGATCCTGAGATAATTCCACCTGACCTGCACATGTTTGAACTGTGGGAGGAAACCCAAGCAGACAGAGGGTGAATCAGCAAACTCCACATGGACAGTCACCCAAGGCTGGAATCGAACCTCAGTCCCTAGCATTCTGAGGCAGCAGTTCTAGCCAGTGATCCACCATGCCGCCCAGTTGGAGAAGATGTCTCAATGACTCATAATTACATAAAACCTTTAACATCAGGAATTATCTCAGGACCCTTCACAACTAGGGGAGTGGAAATAGATGTCTAATCAGAGAAGGAAGCCGAGTGGCTGAAAGATTGGTCAAATTGACAATAATGCTACCTTAGAAGCAGCAGATTCACAGCACTGAGAGAGATCATTTGGCCCATTGGAACTGTGCCAATGGTGGGTTTTCAACTGGAGCTGTGTATGTGTAAA
>NW_025979433.1:0-6086 GCF_021869965.1 Rhincodon typus | reverse complement strand
TCCGCACCACCTTTCTTAAAGAATTGCACAATATGTTCCACTGTCAAGTTTTCCGGTACCTCACCCTTAGCTGTCGATGATACAAAAGCATTAGATGGTCATCACTCATCACACGCCAGAGCATGTTTTTAAGTTTTCATCAGCGCAGATAATTCCTCATCAACTTCTTCAAAGATGGACCTGCGCCCTTTCCACGGGAGATCTTTTCAACAATGTCATGTCCTTGGAACAATTACTTTCACCTTCATCATTAATAACTTTCCCTGCACCATGAGTTCAGAAGTTAAGATTTTGTTTAATCGCTCAGTATTTGCCACAATTTGAGACTCCTCATATACTGAAGCAATTCAGTTCCACATGTTGATGAACGTGGAAAAGTTCGAGGCTGGCATGTTTAAAATGACAAGGAAATGTTCCAGCACACGAGAGCCACGCAAAAACCACCTGACATTACAAAGCAACATGCGCCGCTCAAACGCACAAATAAAACAATTCAACACGTGCACGATGTGTCTGCAAAATAAGACTCCTGAGCCCGGGGATCATCCACTCCGTCCGCTGTTCTTTTCTTTGTCCTACCTCGACGGTTACTGCATCGACGAGGACTCGCGGTGGCAGCCCCGGCAAGAGGACCCGTGGCTGTGGGCCCCAGGCCCGTGGCCGAGCACTTTACAAGAAGCACTGCAAAGCTGAACTTTATTTCATTGTTTTGCTGACTTCGTGTTCTTTCTGTTGCCTGAATTTTCCTCTGTTTTAAGATGGTGCCTGTGTATGGCGACACTATACAACAATCTGCACTGTATTTTGCAATCAAACACACATTGCAATAAATAAATCAAAATTGACATGTTACGGGTTACCACTGACCAGAGAGAGATGCTATAAGTGATGTTACAAGAGCACTTGAGTTTCTTTTTCAATTCCGTCGCGAGTAACTGACGTTCTGATAACTAAAGCATTGTTCAGTACCTTATTGGGTGCGCGATGGTACACACTCACTTTCCTGTATGTGTACTGTTGCTGTACAATAACAGATAGAAACTTCTAACCCATACAGTACAAAGCAGCGCCCCTCGTTTACCGGTATAATCGCCTCTCCATGTGCCGCCAGACTTTAGTGATTTTATATGTGCCATTTCCCTTTGTTTCCACTTTAATTAATTCGCACTGATTTGCACTAAATCTTGTCTTCCTGTGCCAGTAGGCTGTCTTCTACGCTTTTTGGAAGTTTATGATTGCATTTCTCGTATCATTTTTGAACACGAAATGAAAGCCTTTCTTTCCAAACTTTATAATTCTGGTACATTCGGAAATGCAGCAAAATTTACATGGGCCATGAGAAACTCTAATGAAAAGGAACAAGTAATCAAAATAAGTTATTGCAGCGTTAATAGTCAATGCCTTATCTCGTCCATGACGGTATCATAAAACGGACGACATTTCCCTTTAAGGTAAATGTGGAAACACTACGGTGTGTGTTGTTAGCTAAGGTAAATTCATCAAAGGATCTTCATGTAATGTGATGTAGATAGACATGACAATATACCTCGGGTGTTTGAAAGAAATTTTCTGTAGAATCTCAAGGCACTGCCACCATGTAATGTAATACAAAACGACTGACCGCTTAAATCATGATAAGCTCAGATAGCTTGGATGTTTCAAAGACTAAACCCAATTGCTGAAACATGGACGGCGCAATGATTTTTTATTAAAATACATTGAGACCCGATGTAGATCGGGCACTCGCAGACATGATGGTAAAAATAGAACGTGGAAAATGGAAGACAATTAAAATTTTACTGGATTCTATTGTACAGCAGCGTCATTGGGGCAAAAAAAAGACACTGTTTTTCCTTGAATAAATATGAAAGTGCTGAGAAATCAGGTTTGTTGAAATAAAGACACGACTCGGATTATTCCAATGCCAAATTAAATATATTATTGAAAATATATAAAAATATGTTATATCTCACCTGGTATACCAAAAACTACGAGAGAATAATAGAAAACATTCGTAATGTTTATTTATTATTGGGGCATGTGCCATCTTCTCTGAAGGTGCTTTCTGTCTGTTGATGCACACGGTATTACATGTTCAAAGACGTTTCGTACTTATACACGAGGGAAAACTTCGAGAGCTCCTTTTAGTTATGTCACTCTCCACGTTACCTAGAGTTCGTTTAACAAAAAAAGGCAACAAAGAAAACAGCAAATTAATTAGTTATAATTTTACTCCAAAATAATGACGCCAATACAACATAATTTTAAACGTACTTACAGACATTTTGACAATCTTTATTGCTTTCCTAAAGAACATTACTGTTTGCACAGCATTTCAACATTTTCTTAAATACATCTCTAAAACTTTTATTTTCTGATGTGTTTGGAGTTAATGACAATGTTTGACTCACCTTCCTCAGCTCGTGCTTCTTACACGAATAATTTGACACTTCTGTCACTGTTGCTTCCTTTCACACTTTTGGTTCTTGTTTGGTCACGGTTCTCTCTTCTTGGGTCCCAGGTGTTTTCCCACATAATGCGTTATTTTTGTTTCCCCAACCCTTTTTTTTTTTGGACGCTAGGGACACAACAAGATACCTTCACGACTTTTCTACAATCTGAGTAATTTCAACTACAAATTTGAAAGATCACGATGAGGGTTAAAACAAAAACGAAGATTTCACATTACTCTAAATAAATCTGTGAAGTAGAAGCTGCCTCCATTGATGGCGCAGATTGAAGAAAAGTGTATAGTAATCTATTGGCAATGTGAGGAATAATTTTTTCCAACATGATAATAATAAGAGGAATGCTGAGCGTTAACAGATCATGGACATAAACCACAGATCGTGGGTCAATTGACTGGATGAAATAATGCATTGTTCCATAGTACAACACCCCCATAACTAAACTGAAGGGCCCCCCAATCCAAATCACATCACACACACAATCACAAACACAATAGTTCGCACTCGACATATCACATGCTTTATCCCCAACTCAATACCCCGCACCACACACCCCATCACACTTACCTTCAGAAAACAAACACTCACAGTCACCACGACATCAGAAATTCAACTGCAAGAGATGAACATCCCTGACCACATCCTGTGCATGCCATCACTAAACAATCAGGGACTTATTTATTTAAAAAAAGAACCTTGAACTGCTTTGTGCAGTTGGGGGTTGTTATCACTTGGGAAGTGTAACACAGTTTTCATGTTGATAAATTTCCTCTTACCATCCTTCGGCCACTGAAACGTTTTTGCATTTCTTCAGAAGTCAGTCAGAAAGAAATAAGTCCCTGCCTATCCAGCCTCTCCTTGTATCTCAAACACTCCATTCCCAACACATCCTGGTAAATCGCTTCTGAACCCTCTCCAGCTTGATGGTATCCTTCCTATAAAGGGGCGAACATCACTGGATACAGTACTCCAGAAGAGGACACACCAATAGCCTGTACTATCGCAATATAAGTCCCAACTCCTGTGCTCCTGGCAAAGAGATGTTACCACAGTAGGGTCAGAAAGTCTTCTTCAGACAGGCAATTGGTAAACAGCTTTTGAGTTCTCCCTGGCTTTTTTTTTGAAATGTGATAAAAGAATCACGAGTGAATTTGGTCAGTCACGTCTCACACAGACCCAAGACAGCTTTTCGTTTTGCTTTCAGTTCGTAAGACTTTTCTGCTGGCTGCTGAGGGAAAGGCATGACTGCTCGGCTGCGAGAGTGAAATCTTAGAGAGTGGGGCTTCTTCTTAAAAACAAGAGTGTCAGATTGTCTCTTTCTTCCAGACTGGGCGGCATGTGAAAACTAAAAATGTTTTGCTGAATTGCATTTTCCTCGAAGGGTGCGTTTGTGGGATGCTGTCTACATTGGAACAGTGTTTCAGAGATAGTAGGAACTGCAGATGCTGGAGAATCTGAGATAACAAGGTATAGAGATGAATGAACACAGCAGGCCAAGCAGCATCAGAGGAGCAGGAAGTCTGACGTTTCGGGCCGAGACTCTTCAGCAGAAGTCAGGTCCCACTTCTGAAGAAGGGTCTGGGCCCGAAACGTCAGCCTTCCTGCTCCTCTGATGCTGCTTGGCCTGCTGTGTTCATTCAGCTCTACACCTTGTTATCTTACATTGGAACATTTGCTGATTAGTGGTTAAAAAAAACACATTGTCTTGTTAAGTACTTCAATCTAGTTAACGTTGTGCCTTTTTTGATATTTTAACTGTGCAGTAAGAAGATGGGTATTTTGATTAAAGAGTAGTAGTGGATCGATTGAATCATTTCTGAAATCTAATGCCGTTAACTGGCCTTTAAGCAAATGAAGCAGTTACAGTCTCGGTTATCTCCTACACTGGTCTGAAGAATGCACCAGCCATATTTGAAAAGATCAACCAATAAGGTCGTTCTGGATGTTCCTATGGTGTATTTTACATAGACAATCTGGTGATTTTTAGTCATACGTGGAAAGAAAATTTGGAGTATCTAGGAGCATCGATCGATGTTAGGAGGCGGGCTTGGTGATTATTTTGGCTAAGAGTATATTCGCAAAAGTCCCAGTCACGTCTCCAGGCAGCACCATAAGACATGGACAGATGGTCCCAAGGGATGTGAAAGCAAAGGTTATTGGGGAGTTTGTCGTACATTCCACAAGAAGGGAAATACTGCGAGACCTGGGTCTGTGTGGTTTTCATGGGCAATTCGGACCGAATTTTAGCGGCGTGGTTTGCTCCACTGACTGACTTCTGAAGAAATGCAAAAATTTTCAGTGGACTAAGGAGTGTCAGAGGGAATTTATCAACATGTAAACTGTGTTACACTGCCCACGTGATAACAACCCCCAGTTGCACAAAGCCGTTCAAGGTTCTTTTTTAAGGCGAGTGATGTGCAATTTAGTGCTGTTGTCTTGAAAGAAGACAAGGAGAGTGTAGGGAGACCTATAGCATATTATTTCCAGAAAATTGAATGTCCTTCAAGAGAAATATCCCTGTATTGAGAAAGAGACCGTGTGTTTGGTTTTGGTGTCACAACATTTCAACATTTATATTGCCGGCAATGTGTCTGAGATGATTGTACACACTGATCACAATCCCTTAACGGTTTTTTGTTGGCAAACATTAAGGATATAACTGTCAGACTATTTAGATAGAGTTGATTGTTACAGGCTTTCAAATTATGCATATAGCAGGACGAGAGATTGTAATTGCCAATGTTTTGACATGACTTTGATGAAGAAAGGCAGATGTATTTACAGCTGAAGAAGCAGACTGAATTGAACCGTATTGTTGAATGTTTAAGACGTTTACATGTTTAGAGTTAATACATTCTGTACATAATATAAAGTTATAAAAGCGTGAGACTAAGGGCTTTGAAAATGAAGCCATCTTTGTATATTCATTGTTCACTTTCCGAAAGGGGGATTGTGACGAGACTGTGCTCTTTAAGAGAGGAGGTTCTGTTCTGCTTCTCTCGAAGAGGAATGTTGCCACAGCGGTGTTGGAACATTTCCATAAAGGAGACAGTTGGCAAACAGCGTTTGAGCTTTTCCTGGGTGTTTTTTTTTTTGCATGAGACAGAAGAATCTTGAGTAGCTGGGTCAGGACTCAGACAGACCGAGGAAGGCTTCAGGTTTTGCTTTCAGTTAGTAAGAAGGTTCCTGCTGGTTGCTGAGCTAAAGCTTGCACTCCCCGCCGCTAGAGTGAAGTCTTAGGCAGTGAGGCTTCTGCTTAAAATCAAATGAGGAAATTTTCTTTTTCTTCTGGCCTGGGCAGCACATGAGAACCATTGCTATTTTGCTGAATTGCATTTTTGCCAACGGGTGTGTTTGCGGGATGTTGCCTGTGTTTGTACAGTTAAAATCTTTTGGTTAAATAATGCATGATCTTGTTAATTATTTCAATAGAGCTAAAGCTTGACCAAATCTTTTAGTTTGTATTGTAACCGTGTTGCGAAATAATGTTTTGTTAAAAGTCTCGTGTGGACTAATCGATTCACAGCTGGAGCTGAGCAACTTACACTTACATTTAAATAAATATAAAAGGTACTGTCTGGGCTATCTCCTCACGATACTTTGGAAGGGTAATCTGAT
>NW_025979432.1:1194-6086 GCF_021869965.1 Rhincodon typus | reverse complement strand
TGTTGAGAAATGGGAAGGGAGGAGTCAGAGGTGGGACCAGGTGAAGGTGAGAGCAGGGTGGAAATTGAAAGCGAAATCGATAAACCTTTCCAATTCTGGATGAGAGAGGGAAGCAGCACTGATGATATCATCGATATAGCAGAGAAAGAGTTGTGGGTGGGGGTCAGAATAGGACTGGAACAAGGAACATTCCACCAACTCCACAAAGAGCAGATATAATAGCAATATTTAAGATGCATTTTGATGCATGTATGAATAGACAGGAAATAGGGGAATATGGGCCATATAGAGGCAAAAAGGTTTCAGTTTAGTCATGTGTTGATGCAAGCTTCGAGGGCTGAAGGGCCTGTTCCTGTGCTGTATTGTTCTTTGTACTTTGTTCAGATTGAGTGAAGGTGGCGAAATTTGTTCTTGCAGCAGGCAAGGGACCTTGCTGAGTGCAGGGATTAATGGAGCTAGCCATGTCTCAACATTTGAGATTGCTGGGGTGAATTCCACTGAATTTTTCTCTGTACCAAGTCTGTGCTTCACTTGACTGGGGAGTGCAGTGTAATACTGACAATGGGCAACTACCGAACACTGGCTCCACTCGCATTAAAATTAGTGGCCCTGAATTTGGAACATATCCTTGCATTCCCTGTAATTTGTGGGAGATGATTAAAGGAGCAGGAGAAGCAGCAGAAGAAATTTCCTTCAATGAACACTTCTCAGGCGCAGACCATGCTTAAATGCTATTTCGGAAATGCTATTTTATGGAAGAAATCCAATTGAACAAATTCATATTAGTAGCTTCCAATGTCTGGTTGGCCACATTTTTCAGTGAAAACATCTGTTGTGCCTGAGTTTTGAATCTGATCACCCCCTTACATTCACCCTTTCGGTGCTGGTCACTTCCTCTCAACAACTGGTTCCATTCTGGCTTGATGTGTTAGGAGATTTGTGTCTTGCTTAGTGTCTTTTGTAACATATATTAATGGGTTTACCCTGGTCCTTGTTAATTATCTTTGAACACCAATTTTATCATCTTGAGCAATCCAAGTAGAAAATAAAGAAAGAACCTGAATATAGTATCTTTCTCAACCATTAGGAGATTCCAATACATCCCATAGCCTATAAAGCACCTTTGAAGTGTAGTCCCTTTTATACAAAAATGTGGGTGGTGTGGTGGCTCAGTGGTCAGCACTGCTGTCTCACAGCACCAGTGCCCTGGGTTCAAATCCAGCCTCAGGTGACTGTCTGTGTGGAGTTTGCATGTTCTCTTGGTGTCTACAGGGCTTTCCTCTGGGTGCTCTTGTTTCCTCCTACAGTCCAAAGATGTGCAGGTTAGATGGATTGGCCAGGCTAAATTGCATGTAGTGTCCAGAGATGTACAGGCAAGGTGGATTAGCCATGGGAAATTCAGGGTTATGGGATAGGTGTAGGTGGAATACTCTTCAGAAGGGTGGTGTAGACTCGATGGGCTGAATGGCCTCTTCCCCACTGTTGGGAGTCTATAAAAAAAACAGCAAACGCAAGTTTGTGCACAGCAGGCACTGAAGTGACAATGAGAGATAATTTGTGATGTTGGTTGAGGGGAATTACTTTTGTCCTTTGACGTAATCATCTGGACAGTTGGGTAGGGTTCCAGTGGGTGGGTAGGTTAAGGCTGATCTGCTTCCGGAGGTATTTAAAACAGGAAACTGCAGATAATTGTTTTGGACAAACATAAAAGCTGAGAAAATAGGAGCAAGCGTAGACATTCAGCCCCATCGAGCCTGCTTCCCCTTCAATATGATCATGGCAGCGGAGGCTGAGGGGAGACCTGATAGATGTCTATAAAATTAAGAGATGCATAGATAGGGTTGAGGGTCAGAATCTTTTTCCCAGAGTTGAAATGTCTAATACTAGGGGGCATGCATTTCCGCTAAGAGGGGGCAAGTTCAAAGGAGATGCGAGGGGGAAGTTTTACAGAGAGCGGTAGGTGCCTGGAACATGCTGCCAGAGCTGGTGGTTGAGGCAGATACGATAGGGGAGTTTAAGGGACTTTTAGATAAGCTCATTAATAAGAAAGGAATGGAGGGATATGGAGCATGGGCAAGCAGAAGGGACAGAAGAGATTAGTTTAATCTGGCATGATGTTCTGCACAACATTGTGGGCCGAAGGACCCATTCCTGTGCTGTACTGTTCTATATTCTGTGGCTGATCGTTCAACTCAGTATCCTGTACTGGGTTTCTCCGCATACTCATTGATCCCTTTAGTGCTAAGATTTACATCTAACCTCTTCTTGAAAAATTCAATGTTTTGGTTTCAAGTGCTTTGTGTGGCAGTTAATTCCACAGGCTTACCACTTTCTGCGTGGAGACATTTCTCTTTCTCTTAGACGAGTTACTATTTCAGATTTTCCTCCTTCCACTTTGCTTCTGATGTGCTCTTGCTTATGAAAGAGGCCTCATTATTTGTTTCACTTGACTGCGCGACGTTCAGAAATCCTGGGTGAGCCTCTCCCTTGAGCCCAAAGTGGAGCTCGCCAGCTTGCTGTCTCAGCGTCTGGGATTCTGATTTGTCATCGAGATGTACAGCGCGGAAACAGTCCTTTCGGTCCTACTCATCCATGCCGACCAAATATCCTAAATTAATCCAATCCCATTTGCCAGTATTTGGCCCACAACCCTGTAAACACTTCCCATTCATATACCCAGCCTTTTAAATGCTGTAATTGTTGTAACCAGCCTCCACCACTTCCTCTGGCAGCTCATACTTCCTCTGTGTGATAAAGTTCCCCCTCAGGTCTCTTTTAAATCTTTCCCCCTCGCCTTAAACCTATGCCCTCTAGCTTTGGACTCCCTTTCACTGGGGAAAAGACCTTGACTATTTACCCCATCCATGTCCCTCATGATTTTATAAGCTTCTGTAAGGTCACCCCTCAACCTCTGACGCTCGAGGGAAAATAGCCCAGCCTATTCAGCCTCTCCCTATAGCTCAAACCCTCCAACCCCGGCAACATCCTTGTAAATCTTTTCTGCAGTCTTTCACGTTGCCTGGTTTCTCAAAAGCTTCTGAAAGCAGAAATTCACTGAGGCTCCTTAGACAGCATCTTCCAAACTGTCGACCACAACCAAATGGAAAGACAAAGGAATCAGATATATGGGAACACCATCCCAGGCCAGTTCCCATCCAAGCCTCTCACCATCGCAACTTGGAAGCGTATCACTGCTCCTTCACTGTTGCTGGGTTCAAACCCTGGAGTTCCCTCTTTCACAGCATTGTGGAGCTACGATAGAACATGGACTGAGCAGTTGAAGGAAGGAGATAGCAAGAACTGCAGATGCTGGAGTCAGAATCAATACAGCGTGGAGCTGGAGGAACACAGCACGACCTGATGAAGGGTCCCGACCTGAAACGTCGACTTTCCTGCTCCTCTGATGCTGCTTGACCTGCTGTGTTCCTCCAGCTCCACACTGTTTAAGAAAGGAGCTCCTTCTCACCTTCTCAAAGGCAACTAGAGACGGCCAATGAATGCTATCCCAGCAAGCGACACCCATGTAGAATAAAATAAAATAGCCTTTATTATCAGGTGCACTCAAATGAGTGCAGTGAAAAGTTTGTAATGTCACCTCTCAGCGTCATCTTGGGTACAGGGTATGTACAGATACTTTAAATGTTGTCACAGAATTGAAATAGTTAAAAAATAACATGGTAATACAGAGTTTAAGTAGTCCAGATTGAGAATTTAAAAGTGTCTTTAAAGTACTCAAGTTATAGTCCTGTCTCACTCAGTCCAAGCCCACTGGGATTCAGAACACAAGGCCTTGTCTCCTCCATGAGCTGGTCTTCATTCCGGGCTCATCTCCAAGAGTCGTCCCCCTGACTGGCCCGCACTTGCTCTGCTCCCGCTCCGGCCCTGTAACTCAGTTCCCATCTTGCCCATGCTCGCTCTGCTCCCGCTCTGCACTCCAGCCCTGTAACTCAGTTCCCAGCTCAGCCCGCACTCGCTCTGCTCCCGCTCTGGGCTCTGGCCCCGTATCTCAGTTCCCAGCTCGGCCTGCGCTCGCTCTGCTTCACTCTGGGCTCCAGCCCTGTAACTCAGTTCCCAGCTCGGCCTGCACTCGCTCTGCTCCCGCTCTGGGCTCCAGCTCACGAGTACATCCCATGAGTATTTAGGAACTAACCAAAACCTAGGATGCAGAATCTCAGCATAAGTGGTTGGTTAATTAGGACAAAGACTGGGGAAATATCTTCACTTAGAGATCGGTTAGTCTTTGGAGATAGTAGGAACTGCAGATGCTGGAGAATCCGAGACAACAAGGTGCAGGGCTGGATGAACACAGCAGGCCAAGCAGCATCATAGGAGCAGAGAGGCTGACGTTTCGGGCCTAGACCCTTCATCAGAAAAGGGGGAGGGGAAGGGGGTTTTGAAATAAATAGGGAGAGAGTGGGAGGCGGATAGAAGAGGGATAGAGGAGAGGATAGGTGGAGAGGAAACAAACAGGTCGAAGAGGCGGGGATGGAGCCAGGAAAGGTGAGTGTAGGTAGGGAGTTAGGAAGGGGATAGGTCAGTCCAGGGAGGACGGACAGGTCAAGGGGGCGGGATGAGGTTGGTCGGTAGGAGATGGAGGTGCGGCTTGAGGTGGGAGGAGGGATAGGTGGGAGGAAGAACAGGTTAGGGAGGCAGGGACGAGCTGGACTGGTTTTGGGATGCGGTAGGGGGAGGGGAGATTTTGAAACTTGTGAAATCCACATTGATACCATTGGGCTGCAGGGTTCCCAAGCGGAATATGAGTTGCTGTTCCTGCAACCTTCGGGTGGCATCGTTGTGGCACTGCAGGAGGCCCAGGATGGACATGTCGTCTGAGGAATGGGAGGGGGAGTTGAAATGGTTCGCGACTGGGAGGTGCAGTTGTTTGTTGCGAA
>NW_025979432.1:392-1094 GCF_021869965.1 Rhincodon typus | reverse complement strand
TAGGAGGCCCAGGATGGACATGTCGTCTGAGGAATGGGAGGGGGAGTTGAAATGGTTCGCGACTGGGAGGTGCAGTTGTTTATTGCGAACCGAGCGTAGGTGTTCTGCAAAGCGGTCCCCGAGTCTCCGCTTGGTTTCCCCGATGTAGAGGAAGCCACACCGGGTACAGCGGATGCAGTATACCACATTGGCAGATGTGCAGGTGAACATCTGCTTGATGTGGAAAGTCTTCTTGGGGCCTGGGATGGGGGTGAGGGAGGAGGTATGGGGGCAGGTGTAGCACTTCCTGCGGTTGCAGGGAAAAGTGCCGGGTGTGGTGGAGCTGGAGGGGAGTGTGGAGCGGACAAGGGAGTCACGGAGAGAGTTGTCCCTCCGGAAAGCAGATAAAGGTGGGGAGGGAAAGATGTCTTTGGTGGTGGGGTCGGATTGCAGATGGCGGAAGTGTCGGAGGATGATGCGTTGGATCCGGAGGTTGGTGGGGTGGTACGTGAGGACGAGGGGGATTCTTTTTTGGTTTTTATTGCGTGGACGGGGTGTGAGGGATGAGGTGCGGGAGATGTGGGAGACACGGTTGAGGGCGTTCTCGACCACCGAGGAGGGGAAGTTACGGTCCTTGAAAAACGAGGACAACTGAGATGTACGGGAGTGGAATGCCTCATCCTGGGAGCAGATGCGGTGGAGGCGAAGGAATTGGGAATAGGG
>NW_025979432.1:0-292 GCF_021869965.1 Rhincodon typus | reverse complement strand
GGGAGTGGAATGCCTCATCCTGGGAGCAGATGCGGCGGAGGCGAAGGAATTGGGAATAGGGGATAGCATTTTTGCAGGAAGGTGGGTGGGAGGAGGAGTATTCTAGGTAGCTGTGGGAGTCGGTGGGCTTGAAATGAATATCGGTTTCTAGGTGGTTGCCCGATATGGAGACAGAGAGGTCCAGGAAGGGGAGAGAGGTGTTAGAGATGGTCCAGGTAAACTTAAGGTTGGGGTGGAAGGTGTTAGTGAAGTGTATGAACTGTTCGAGCTCCTCGTGGGAGCACGAGGCGGC
>NW_025979431.1:0-6087 GCF_021869965.1 Rhincodon typus | reverse complement strand
TTATTTTGATTTTGTGAATCCATTGAAGCTGAATCCAATTCTGTTCTGAGATAGTAGGAACTGCAGATGCTGGAGAATCCGAGACAACAAGGTGCAGGGCTGGATGAACACAGCAGGCCAAGCAGCATCATAGGAGCAGAGAGGCTGACGTTTCGGGCCTCGACCCTTCATCAGAAAAGGGGGAGGGGAAGGGGGTTTTGAAATAAATAGGGAGAGAGTGGGAGGCGGATAGAAGAGGGATAGAGGAGAGGATAGGTGGAGAGGAAACAAACAGGTCGAAGAGGCGGGGATGGGGCCAGGAAAGGTGAGTGTAGGTAGGGAGTTAGGAAGGGGATAGGTCAGTCCAGGGAGGACGGACAGGTCAAGGGGGCGGGATGAGGTTGGTCGGTAGGAGATGGAGGTGCGGCTTGAGGTGGGAGGAGGGGATAGGTGGGAGGAAGAACAGGTTAGGGAGGCAGGGACGAGTTGGACTGGTTTTGGGATGCGGTGGGGGGAGGGGAGATTTTGAAACTTGTGAAATCCACATTGATACCATTGGGCTGCAGGGTTCCCAAGCGGAATATGAGTTGCTGTTCCTGCAACCTTCGGGTGGCATCGTTGTGGCACTGCAGGAGGCCCAGGATGGACATGTCGTCTGAGGAATGGGAGGGGGAGTTGAAATGGTTCGCGACTGGGAGGTGCAGTTGTTTGTTGCGAACCGAGCGTAAGTGTTCTGCAAAGCGGTCCCCGAGTCTCCGCTTGGTTTCCCCGATGTAGAGGAAGCCACACCGGGTACAGCGGATGCAGTATACCACATTGGCAGATGTGCAGGTGAACATCTGCTTGATGTGGAAAGTCTTCTTGGGGCCTGGGATGGGGGTGAGGGAGGAGGTATGGGGGCAGGTGTAGCACTTCCTGCGGTTGCAGGGAAAAGTGCCGGGTGTGGTGGAGCTGGAGGGGAGTGTGGAGCGGACAAGGGAGTCACGGAGAGAGTTGTCCCTCCGGAAAGCAGATAAGGGTGGGGAGGGAAAGATGTCTTTGGTGGTGGGGTCGGATTGCAGATGGCGGAAGTGTCGGAGGATGATGCGTTGGATCCGGAGGTTGGTGGGGTGGTACGTGAGGACGAGGGGGATTCTTTTTTGGTTCTTATTGCGTGGACGGGGTGTGAGGGATGAGTTGCGGGAGATGTGGGAGACATGGTTGAGGGCATTCTCGACCACCGAGGGGGGGGAAGTTACGGTCCTTGAAAAACGAGGACAACTGAGATGTACGGGAGTTGAATGCCTCATCCTGGGAGCAGATGCGGCGGAGGCGAAAGAATTGGGAATAGGGGATAGCATTTTTGCAGGAAGGTGGGTGGGAGGAGGAGTATTCTAGGTAGCTGTGGGAGTCGGTGGGCTTGAAATGAATATCGGTTTCTAGGTGGTTGCCCGATATGGAGACAGAGAGGTCCAGGAAGGGGAGAGAGGTGTTAGAGATGGTCCAGGTAAACTTAAGGTTGGGGTGGAAGGTGTTAGTGAAGTGAATGAACTGTTCGAGCTCCTCGTGGGAGCACGAGGCGGCGCTGATACAGTCATCAATGTAATGGAGGAAGAGGTGGGGTTTAGGGCCAGAATAGGTACGGAAGAGGGATTGTTCCACGTAACCTACAAAGAGGCAGGCGTAGCTTGGGCCCATGCGGGTACCCATGGCTACCCCCTTTGTCTGTAGAAAGTGGGAGGAATTGAAAGAGAAGTTGTTGAGTGTGAGGACGAGTTCGGCTAAGCGGATGAGGGTGTCAGTGGAGGGGGACTGGTCGGGCCTGCGGGACAGGAAGAAGCGGAGGGCCTTAAGGCCATCTGCATGGGGAATGCAGGTGTAGAGGGACTGGACGTCCATGGTAAAGATGAGGTGTTGGGGACCGGGGAATTGGAAGTTCTGGAGGAGGTGGAGGGCGTGGGTGGTGTCACGGACATAGGTAGGGAGTTCCTGGACCAAGGGGGAGAAAATGGAGTCGAGATAGTTGGAGATCAGTTCGGTGGGGCAGGAGCAGGCGGAGACAATGGGTCGACCAGGGCATTCAGGTTTGTGGATTTTGGGAAGGAGATAGAAGCGGGCAGTGCGAGGTTGGGGAACGATGAGGTTGGAGGCCGTGGGTGGGAGGTCACCTGAGGTGATGAGGTTGTGGATGGTTTGCGAGATGATGGTTTGGTGCTCAGGGGTGGGGTCATGATCAAGGGGGCGGTAGGAGGAGGTGTCGGAGAGTTGGCGTCCGGCCTCGGCGATGTAGAGGTCAGTGCGCCATACTACAACTGCACCTCCCTTGTCCGCGGGTTTTATGGTGAGGTTGGGATTGGAGCGGAGGGAGCGGAGGGCTGCACGTTCTGCGGGGGAGAGGTTGGAGTGGGTGAGAGGGGTGGAGAACATCCTTTAAATGAGTTGGAACAGATTAAGAAATAACTTGAGGAGATGACTATAATGGGTGGGATTTACTTTTTGACAAAACTAACCAAGTGGTGTTCAGGCATGTTTACTGTACCCAATCCTAAGGGAATGGTTTAAATTTGTGTTGGCTTCATGCAACTCAGTTGGGTGGTGGGGAGAGAAATCTATCCTACGTCGACAGCCGATGAGAGTTTAGCTGCATTATCCAACAGTAGAGTTTTCACACAATTCAATTAAAACAGTGTGTTCTGGCAGGTACCATTGTCAAAGCAACAATGCTTTCTCACTGTATTTATAACTTCATTTGGTTTTACTTCAAAAGATCTCCATTTAGGATCACCCCAACTCCACAGAACAACTTTCTACAATAATTTACAAAGTCTTCAAGATATAATTTGCCACCTGGATGATATATTGACAAAATGTCGTGGAGAATGATCAGAGTTTACTGACAGTTTTAAACAATCTACAGCACTTATACATCTCTGTAGCACTTTCCCATGCAATTGCAGAAAGTGCAACGCTTACCTGTATGCTTCCTCCATCCTTGCTATCCAAGGCTCCAGACACATCTTCCAGGTGAAGCAGCACTTTATGTGCACTTCACTCAATCTAGTCTACTGTATTTGTCAGGAGCTCACAATGTGGTCTCCTCTGCACTGGGGAAACAAAGCTCAGACTGGGTGACTGCTTTGCATAACACCTATGTTCTGTACACAAAATGACCCTGAGCTTCCAGTTGCCTGCTACTTCAACACACCACCTTGTTCCTTGACCAACATCTCTGCCTTGGGCTTGCTGCAGTGCTCCAGTGAAGCTCAGTGCAAGCTGGAAAAATAACACCTAATTTTCTGCCTGGGAACACTAGCCTTCTGGACATAATGTTGGGTTCAATAATTTTAGGGCCTGACCATCTATTCCCATGTCCTTACCCCAAGCCCACGCACCTGGCCTTGTCATCACATGGAGTGCTATTACACACAATCCATTGTCAGCTATTAGTAGTCCCTGTTAGCAGCGATTCTTTCTCCCAGAGTGACCTTTACCCAGTCCTTTGTCTGTTTTTTTCTCTCTTTGGGCTTTATCTTCACCTATGGTTTACTCCTGCCGTTTTCCCCCCACCCCTTCTTCTGCATAAATGCCAATCTTTTCCTCGACACCACCAGTTCTGAAGAAGGGTCACTGGACTTGAACCTTAAGTCTGATTTGTCTCCGTAGATGCTGCCAGACCTGTTGAGTTTTTCAGCAATTTCTGTTTTTGTTACAGGTAGAGTCTTTTAACTTTTTTAGTCTTCCACCTTGGGTTTAAAAGAACTGGAGTCTTCCCCCTTGCTCCTGTAGGAGGGTTTAGGCCTCTTCTGAACCCCTTCCTTCCCATTTCTACAATTTATTCCATTGCTGCTGACCACTTCTTCAAGCTTAGACAGTCACCTCCTATTGCTTCCTACCCATCCTGTAGACATCTGAACGGTGGCACATAAATGAGATCTCAGGGGTTACAATCAGCTAAGCCTAAGTCATCTAAGCGCATGGCTCACTGACTTAGAGCCATAGAATCATAGAGCACGGGAATTAGGCTCTTCTGTCCAACCAGCCCAAGGTGGCCATAATCCCATAATCTGACTTGTATTTCACTGCTCTCCACTTCCCACTCAGATTAATATTGGAGCCTAGTTCACTCCTCATCCACAACTATTGCCTGCCCATAGCCCCATGGCACTTTTACATATAATCATAGAAGGTGTAACACCTATCCGTTTACTTCATCTCTCCCCACGATCTAAGGTCCCAGACACACCTTCCAGGTGAAGCAGCAATTTATCTGCACTTGTACTTATTACACACAATGTGGTCTCTTCTACGCCGAGGAGGCAAAACGCAGACAACTTTGCAGAACACCTACATTCTGCCCACAAAAATGACGTTGAGCTTCCTGTTGCCTGGCACTTCACACACCGACACATTCCCTGGCCAACATTTCTGTCTCAGACCTGCTGCAATGCTCCAGCGAAGCTCAGCACAAGCTAGAAGGGCAGCATCTCATTTTACGTTTGGTGACCCTGTAACTTTCAAGATTCAATATTGAGTTCCATGATTTTAAGGCCTGAGAACCTTCTTCCATATCCATTACCCACCCTCACATACCACTAGCCTTGTCATGACATGGCCTGCATTCATCACAGCCTAAACATTTATACCTATTAATGGTCTCTATTATCAGCTTTTCTTTCTCTCCAGCTCGTCATTGTCCATCCGTTTGCCTGACTAACCGCTGTTCTCTGTCTCTGGGCTCCATCTCCACATGTTGTTTACTCCTTTACTTTTCCCCACACCCTGTCTTCAGCATATACACCAATCTTTTCCTAGCCACTCGGTTCTCAAGAAGGGTCATTGGACCCGAAATGTTAATCCTGTTCTCCAACCACATATGCTACCAGGTCTACTGAATTTCCCCCTATAGTATCTGTTTTCTTTCAGAATTCCAGCATTTGCAATTTTTCCTTTTTGTTTGTTTCATAAAAGGCCTAATATGTGCAACACAACCACAACTAAGTGGTTCAAACATAGTGGAGGAAGGTTTATTGTTTTTCAAACTGGAGATACTCAGAGAACCTCAGAATGTCTGGTTTCCAAAATGATTAAGTACCACAACATACTACATTTTTCTTCCTTGGCAGAAAATGTCAGATGAGTATCATTGTAATTCTTCCCTGACGTGAAACTGCTGAAATGTAGGTCACTAAAATCTCATATTTAGAGGTAGACTTTTATAATACTTATCGCTCAAATAATGTTCAAGAAAATATTAATCAGAGTAATTCTATTTCAGCTATGTCCTGATAATAGACTGTCATGAATGCAGTTATCCAGGCCACTTCAAACAGCTAAAAATGAACTGTGGCACATTAAACATTTCTGCAAATTTCTAGCATTATTAGAAACTGGAGATGGGGAAAGAAGAAGGAGAAATGTTGTGTCATTGCACAAGATCAAGACCAAACAGGTAGTGTAACTTTAATGATATTGCAATATGGGATGTTCTGGTATAAAGGTATCCATTTCACCTTTAGCCACTCTCTCATTGTAACGGAATCAGTATTCAGTCAGTCTGTCATGTGTATGTGTGCAAAGTAATGTCAGTAAGCAAGGAAGACAAGCTATTTATAAATTTGTGGTATTATAGTAATTTAAATAATTAGCTTCATTAACTAACTTCAGGATATCTGCCTCAATGTGAGTGAACACATAGGGCAGTACTTAGACCATAGCATACTGACAGTGGTGTTTTACTCATGAAAGCATATCATGATGGTAGCGAGTTGGCCCTAAAATGTAATGGTAATTGTTAGCTGATGGCAGTTAATTGGGACGAAAAGCTAAATAGGAGATAGCAGCAGTGGTAGTTATGAATTGTACTTTAACAGATATTCCTCATCATCTACCACATTTCCAATACACAATGACAAAACTTTCATGTGTCACTCTCAGCTTACTATCATGTTCAATTGAGGTAAAGAGGTAGCATTAGTTTGGACAATTTCACTTGGGACTAGCGTAACATTTAAATGAATGTTTGTGTCATTGTTAAAAATGTGTAAATACAAAACAAAGTGAAAATAATGACCAGAACTGGATGCCATTTTTAAGATAACAAGGTGTAGAGCTGGATGAACACAGCAGGCC
>NW_025979430.1:0-6088 GCF_021869965.1 Rhincodon typus | reverse complement strand
ACCAGTGGTAGGAGATCCCTTCAAAGCAAGGTTTAGTGGTCCCTATCGGATTGAGAAGTTCAGCCAGGTAAATTATCTGGTAAAGATGCCAGATAGGAAAAAAATTATCGGGTATGTCATGTTGAATATGCTGAAACCTTACTATGACAGGGACAAGGAACCAGAGAAACAGGTATTAGTCACTGCCCTTCAGAGTAAGGAATCAAATCCAGACAATTCAGATTTTCAGGTGCCTCAGAATAAATTGAATAATGAAGAAGTCTTTAAGGAATGGGATAGGATAGTGAGCTATCTGTCCCAGGAACACCAAACTGAATTGAAAGGCTGGTTGCAGTGCTAGGAGGACCTATGTAGAAATAGAATGGGGACGACTAATGCCATAGTGCAGGAGGTTGACGTAGGGAATGCTGTTCTGATAAAACAACACCCTTACAGACTTAATCCTCTCAATGCAGCACAGGTTCATGATGTGATGCTACAAGAAGACATCACCGAGCCAAGTCAATGCGAGTGGAGTTCGCTGTTCGTGTTGGTTCCCAAACCTGATAGTACTCAACGATTGTGCGTGGATTATCGGAAGGTCAACGTCGTGACCAAATCTGACTCACACACTAATCCAAAGGCTGGAGGATTGTGTGGACAAAGTAGGACAGTCACTTACATCACAAATGGACTTACTTCCGGTTACTAGCAAGTACCTTCATCGAAGAAAGCAGAAGTTTCTACTTTTATAACCCCAAATGGGCTGTATCAGTTTAAAGTGATGCCCTTCGGAGTGAAAAATGCACCAGACACTTTTCAAAAGCTTATGAACAGAGTTGTGGCAGGATTGGCTAATTCTGTACGGGTGACTTATTGATCTTTAGCCACTCGTGGAAAGACCCACATGGAGCAGATGGCAGGGCTCTTTGAGAGACGACAGGAAGTAAAACTGGTCATAAACTTGACAAGAACAGAATTGGCGAAAGCGGAAGTGAAATTCTCAGGGCACAACATCAGATACGGAGGGATGAGACCGAGGAACGCGAAGACAAAGACCATCGAGGAATTTCCAAGACCGTCCTCGAAGGAGGGACTGCTATGATTTTTAAGATTGAGCGGATTCTGTAGAGAATTTGCACCAAGCTTCAGTCACTGTCGTGAACTGCTTACAGATGTGTTTAAAAAAAACACGAGATTTCAGTGGACAGAACGATGCTAAGAGGCATTTGAGAACTTAAAAGCAATGTTAACCACTGCACCAGTTTTAGCCAGGGCAAACGTTTTGAAAATTTCAAAGTTGCAAGTGATGTAGGTTTTGTAGCTGTGTTGTTACAGGAGGATGACGGTGGATCTGAAAGACCAGTTGGTTATTTTTCAAAACAAACTCCACCAGAAAATGTATTCAGCCAATTGAGAAAGCGTTATTGATTTTGGTACTGGCCTTATAACACTTTACTGTTTATGTTGCAAACAATGCATCAGAGACGGTTGTGCGCAGCGATCATTTCTGGATCGATTTCAGGACAAGAACACCAGATTATTTTGTTGGAGTCTCGTGTAACAAGCATCTCGTTTACAGATTGTACACGTTGCGGGGTGTGAAAATATTGTTGCGGACGCTTTATCGTGGGTTTCAATGAAACGTGCTTACACAAGATAGAAACTGCGGTGTTTAATGTTGTGTGTGTTAAATATGACACACACCACTTTTCAAAATTCGTTTACAGATTATAGGGTGAAGTGTTCCTCTGGGTGTTTCAGTTTTAGTTCTCAGAGGGAGGCTCAACCTCCACTTTATAACACACAGAGAGACTGGTTCATGTGTGGAACGAACTTCCTGAGAAAGTGGTGGATGTGGGTACAGTTACAATGTTTAAAAGGCATTTGGATAAGTACATGAATGGGAAAGGTTTGGAGGGATATGGGCCGGGAGCAGGCAGGTGGGACTAGTTTAGTTTGGGGAGCATGGACTGGTTGGGCCGAAGGGTCTGTTCCTGTGCTGCGTGACTCTAAGTGCTGGAAAGAATGGTCAGGGGGTTGTTTTCGACCAGCACAGACACAATGGGCTGAAGGGCCTCTGTCTGTGCTGGAGAGCTCTTTTGCTGTGACAGGATTGTTCAGGAACATCTCTCGCTGCCCTAGGGAGGACCAATCAATCAAGCTGCCCATGTCTGTCCCTGATGCCCCACTTCCATATTCCATACAGCCACCCCCCAACTCTTCCACTGCCATATCAGTCTGAGTTTCAGCACCGTCACCGATCGTCCCTACCTGCTGGATGGTACAGCAGACATGAGGGGTTGAATAGTCTCCTTCTGTGTTGTATGCCCACCCCGTGAGCTCTCTCACCTCCCAACCCTGCGGCATCCATCAGAACTAGGAGCAGGAGTAAGGCCATTCAGCCCCTCAAGCTGATCCGACCTTCCTTGGGTCCATGTTTCTACCCTTTCCTCCGTAACCCTTGATTCACCCGATCAAGAATCTATCTCGGCCAAGATGTGGAATTGACTCTCTAGATGTCAGTTCCCTCTGTCATAAGGTCAGTAGTGGGGATGTTCGCTGATGATTACACAATGTTCAGCACCATTCGTGACTCCTCAGATACCGAAGCAGACCATGTTCACATGCAACAAGATCTGGACAATATCCAGGCCTGTGCTGACAAGTGGCAAGTGACATTCACACCACACAAATGCCAGGCTACGACCATCACCAATAAGAGACAATCTAACCACCGTCCCTTTACATTCAATGGTGTTACCATCACTGAATCCCCCGCTATCAACATCCTGGGGGTTATTATTGACCAGAAACTCAACTGGACTCACCACATAAACACAGCGGCTACAAGAGCAGGTCAGAGGCTGGGAATCCTGCAGCGAGTAACTCCCCTCCTGACTCCCCCACAAAGCCTGTCCCACTATCGACAAGGCACAAGTCAGGAGGGTAATGGAATACTCCCCCCACTTGCCCTGGATGGGGACAGCTCCGACAACACTCAAGAAGCTCGACACCATCCAGGACAAAGCAGCCCCCGCTCGATTGGCACCACATCCACAAACATCCCACTCCCTCCCCCCACTGACGCTCAGTAGCAGCAGTGTGTACCATCTACAAGATGCTCTGCAGAAATTCACCAAGGATTCTCCAAACTCTCACCCACTTCCATCCAGAAGGACAAAGGGCAGCAGGTACATGGGAACACCACCCCCTGCAAGTTCCCCTCCGAGCCACTCCCCATCCTGACTTGGAAATATATCGCCGTTCCTTCAGTATCGCTGGGTCAGAATCCCTGGAATTCCCTCCCTAAGGGGCATTGGGGTAACCTGTAGCACATTGCCAGCCCTCAGTGGGGGCAACACTGAAAATCAGGTCCCATATTCCCATAGTTGTCATAAAAATTAAAGATTTGTTAAAAACCACAAAATTCCAGAACCATCCTGTATTTCAGAGACAAGTTGACAAAGGATGGAGCAGGTTTCCGATTTACTACAAGAAAAGGCTCTAACTACAGAACCATGGATACATAACTACTAGTTAAAACTCTAACCCACTCATAAAGCTCCAACACACACACAAATACTCTCACACTCACACACACACACACACGCAGAGAGACACACACACACGCACACACTCGTGCACAGACTCGCGCACACACACTCACAGATACACGCACACACACTCATACACACACTCACAGACACACACACACATGCAGAGAGACACACACACGCGCACAGACTCGCGCACACACACTCACAGACACACACACACACACACACTCATACACACACTCACAGACACACACACGCACACACACTCACATACACACACACACACACAGACACTAACACACACACTCACGCACAGACACACACGCGCACAGACACACACACATACACACACACTCACACAGACACACACTCACACACACAGACACACACACTCACACTCACAGACACGAACACACAGACACACACGCGCACACACACAGACACAGACACACACTCACACACACACACAGACACACTCACACTAACACACACTCACACTAACACACACACTCACACACACAGTGTTTAACCCAGCAGCTGTGTAAACAGCACAGAGAATGCCTGCTGGTAACCTGCTGACAAACTGTACCAAAGCTTGGCTTCCCCTTTTCCCATCTCCGACCACAATCAGGAATACAGAAAAAATAAATAAAACTGTTCTTACCACCCGGGCCCCAGCGATTCAATAAGGCAGCTCAGCACCACCATCTACACAGCAAGTGTGTGTGAGAGGGTACATGTGAGTGTGAGAAGGTATATGAGGGTGTGAGCAGCTATGTGTGTGTGTGGGTGTGAGCGGGCGTGGGTGTGAGCGGGCGTGGATGCGACAGGGTGTAGGTGTGAGTGTGAGCAGGTGTGGATGCGAGTGGGTGTGAGACGCTGAGTGTGTGACCGGTCTGAGTGTCAGCGGGTGTGAGTGAGCGTGATTCGAGCAGTTCTGAGTGTGATTTGAGCAGATGTGAGTGAGCGGGTGTAAGTGAGCGTAAGTGAGTGTAAGCGAGCGTGAGTGTGAGCATGAGCGGATATGAACAAGTGAGAGTGTGAATGAGTGTGAGTGGTTGTGAGTGAATGTGAGCATGAGTGTGAGCAGGTGTGAGCGAGAGTGAGTGAGTGAGTGTGAGCAGGTGTGAGTGTGAATGAGTGTGAGTGTGTGCAGGTGTGTGTGAGTGTGAGTGTGAGCGGGTGTGAGTGAGTGTGAGCGTGAGCAGGTGTGAGTGAGTGAGTGTGAATGTGAGCGGGTGCGATTGAGTGAGAGTGTGAGATGTGAGTGAGTGTGAGCGTGAGTGGGTGTGAGCAGGTGAATGTGAGCAGGTGTGAGCAGGAGTGAGTGTGAGGTAGTGGGAGTGAGTCAATGTGAGTGTGAGCGGGTGAGTGTGAGCAGGTGTGAGTGTGAGCGCGTGTGAGTGTGAGCACGTGTGAGTGTGAGCGCGTGTGAGCGAGTGAATGTGAGTGTGAGCAGGTGTGAGTGTGAGCGAGTGGATGCAAGTGTGAGCGGGTGTGAGTGTCAGCAGGTGAGTGTGAGCGGGTGTGAGTGTGAGCAAGTGAATGTGAGTGTGAGCGGGTGTGAGCGAGTGAATGTGTGTGTGAGCGGGTGTGAGCGAGTGAATGTGAGTGTGAGCGGGTGTGAGTGTGAGCGGGTGTGAGTGAGTGAATGTGAATGTGAGCGGGTGTGAGTGTGAGCGGGTGTGAGTGAGTGAATGTGAGTGTGAGCGGGTGTGTGAGTGTGAGCGCGTGTGAGAGAGTGAATGTGAGTGTGAGCGGGTGTGAGCGAGTGAATGTGATGTGAGCGGGTGTGAGTGTGAGCGAGTGAATGTGAGTGTGAGCGGGTGTGAGTGAGTGTGAGCCCAGACTGACCCTTGCTGCTGCTGTGTTTCCCGTCAGTCCCCACAGTTTGACCCGAACACACCCCCACAACGAGCTTTCAGCTGAGGCTCAGCCTCAGGAACAGGAGCAGAGGCCATTCAGCCCCTTGAGTCTGTTCAGAGCCTGGCTCCTGGGCCTCTCCCCAGAGGATTCTCTCACCCACCACATCCTCAACAACAAAACAAGGAGGAAGGAGGAAAGCTGCTGCTGGTACATCAAAGTGAAACCTCAGAATGAATCAGCAAATGCAGTTGCTCAGGTAGAACGGGCCCTTACGGCTTCAATAATCCTGTTACAGTCTGGTGCTCGAGAGATCAGCCACTGATCCTGGGGCAGGGGGGGACCCGGATCTGGACACACAGGGCACCCCAGGGTGGGGGAATGGGGCCGTCCTAGCTATCGATTCGGGTGGAAATCCTGGTAAATCACACTCAATCTGTAACGCTTTATCAGAGACACCGAAACAGGATCACCTTCAACATCTCTTTCAAAACAGCCAGGGCCTTGTGTCCAGGCCACACTGACCAGGCCGGAGCAGGGACACACGTCGCTGACCCTCCCACACTGCACTGACCATGGGAAAGGACACCACAGGCTCAATGTGGAAGCTGGAGGGGGTGACAGAGATAGGGAGGGGGTGTAGGGGATGGAGGGGGTGACAGAGATAGGGAGGGGGTGTAGGGGGC
>NW_025979429.1:0-6088 GCF_021869965.1 Rhincodon typus | reverse complement strand
TACACCAACTTTGTTTCTGTTCCTACTTTACCGCATCCGCAATCCTTTCAATTTTTATAAAGGCATTGGAAATCTGAGGCACTAAGGGACTTGGGAATCCTAGCTCATGATTCTCTTCAGGTTAACATGCAGGTTCAGTGATGGTTAGTAAGGCAAAACAATGCTGGCATTCATTTCAAGAGGGCTTGATCACAAGACCGGAGCTGTACTGCTGTGGTTGTATAAGGCTCTGGTCAGACCGCATTTGGAATATTGTGAGCAGTTTTATGTCCCGTATCCAAGGAATGACATGCTGGAATTGCAGGGGGGTCCAGAGAAGGTTTACAAGAATGATCCCGGGGATGAAGATCTTTTCACATGAGGAGCGGTTGAGGACTCTTGATCTGTACTCGATGGAGGTTAGAAGGATGAGGGAAGATCTGATTTAAAGTTACAGAATACTGAGATGCCTGGATAGTGTGGACATGGACAAGATGTTTCCATTAATAGGAAAGATTGAGACTCAAGGACACAGCTTCACAGTGACAGGACAACCCCTTAGAACTGAGATAAGCAAGATTTTCTTCAACCAGAGGGTACTGAATCTGTAGAACACATTTCCACACAAGGCTGTGGAGGCCAAGTCATTGTGTGTATTTAAAACTGAGACAGATAGGGTCTTGATGAGTAAGGGGTTCAAGGGATACAGGAACAAGGCAGGAGAATAGAGTTGAGAAACAAATCAGCCATGAACGAATGGCGAAGCAGATGTAATGGGCTGAATGGCCTGATTCTGTTCCTATATCTTATGTCTTATTAGCTATCCTTCAATCCTATGGCAACTTTCCTATAACTTTCAAATTCTCTGCAGATAATGTCAGAGCACCCACAAACTCCTCCCTTGCCTTGCACAGCAGTCTTGGATATATCTCATCTAAACATGAGATTAATTCAAATTTAAGTTTGTCAATATCTTCTCTATCTCAATTTTAATTTGTTGAAGTGTAGCACAGTTCTCCTCACTGATCTCTACCCCTATATCATTCTTCTTTATCTTGAATACAGACGAAAAATGTACTGATTTAAAACCTCACCCATGTCTTCCAGTACCACACAGTTTGTCACTTTGGTCCCTACCCTTTCCCTGGTTATCCTCCTGCCCCTAAAATGCCTTTGGAATTCCCTTTACTTTTACAAACCAGTGTAATACCCCCTCTTTGCTTATCTAATTTTTTTCTTTTTAAACTACCGACAATGCACTTTCTTCGGCTTCTGGTATTTTGTCCACTCCGAATGCACCACAAGCTTCCCTTCTTTTCCTTACCAATCAATAATGTTCCTCAAAATCTATTCATTAGACTTGTTAGTCCCACCCTTCACATGTTAGCCCTGCTCTTTCACTTTTTCTTTTTTTGAAAGACTTTCACTGGTTTAAAGTTGATTTTCTTAGAAATAGCTATTTCCAGTCTTCTTTGGCCAGATCCTGCCCTATATTAAGGTTGGTCTTCTCCAGTTCAGAACCTATATTTCCACGACTACCTTAAACCTTACTGAGTTACAATCACTAACACTTAAATACTCCTTGATAAGTTCTACCATTTGGAATAGTGAATTCTCTACATTGAACACTGCCAGCATTAAGTACACACAAATAATACAATCATCAATAATACATAAGCCAGAGTAGCTGTGTGGGGACTGCTGGATCGTAAATCCCAATTGTTTCACTCAAAATCTCCCATCCTAATATAAACAGGATTACATTGGGGATATAGAGAGAAAACAGCCCATGCCAGAGTTTTTGTACTGTTCAGCCTTCTCCCACCTTTCATCAAAATCCTCTATTCATTTCTCGCACTCCCTACAAGAGCTAGTTCCACAGTCTGATTGTTTTTTGGGGGAAAAAAAAAGTTTCTTTTGAATTCTTTTTTGGATTGTTTGGTGATGACGTTATATTGACAGTTATGCTCTTCCCCACAAGAGGGAGTATTCTAGGTGTCCACTCTGTCAAACCCTCTCATCATTCTAAAGGCTTCTATTAGGTTACCCACCCTGTTAATCCTTTCCTGAAATATTTACTCTCACATTTCTAGATCATCCTTGTAAGTCTTCCCTAGTCCATCCCTGCAGTGATTGTAATGAGGTCAGCTACGTGGACCTCAGAATATAAGGTGCCTAATTGGGGCTGTTAATCTGGTCCATTCAGAGGGCCCTGGCTGACAGATGTCTCAGACATCCTGCCACTTCTGAGAGCTCGCTCTGAGGGAGCTGGATCAGTGTCAAGGCCTTTCCAAGTGTAAATAAAGGGTAATTGGGTGATGGGATATGAGCCTCTGTGGAATTATTTCAGTCTCCACTGCTTCTGTGGCAAGAAAAGCATAAGTGGCCTGAAATAAAAAGCCCTTTCCCTAAACAGGACACTCCCCATTTTCTCAGGGATGGGGGAGTGGAAGAGCCATACTGGATCCGAAAGGTTTACTCTGCTTTGAAATAAACGGGTCCTTTTCAGAGTGGCAAGCACTGACAAGTGGGGTACCTCAGGGTTCAGTGCTGGGGCCTCAGCTGGTCACAATATACATTAACAATTTGGATGAAGGAATTGAATGCAATATCTCCAAATTAGCAGATGACACTAAGCTGGGTGACAGTGTGTGCTGTGAAGAGGATGCTAAGAAACTGCTATTGGCTGAGTGAACAAATACTTGGCAAAATGCAATATAATGAAGTTATTCACTTTGGTGGCAAAACAAGGAAGGCAGATTATTATTTGAATGGTGGCAGTTTAGGAGAAGGTGAGGTTCAACAAGACCTGGGTGTCATGGTGGAACAGTTAGTAAAGGTTGGTATGCAGGTGCAGCAGGCAGTGAGGAAAGCTGACCTTCACAGCGAGAGGATTTTGAGTATCGGAGTAAGGATGTCTTGCTGCAGTTATACAGGGCCTTGGTGAGGCCACACCTTGAGTACTGTGTGCAGTTTTGGCCTCCGATCTGAGGAAGGACATTCTTGCTATTGAGGAAGTCCAGCAAAGGTTCACCAGACTAATTCCCAGGATGGTAGAATTGACTTTTGAAGAAAGACTGGATCTACTGGGCTTGTACTCACTGGAATTTAGAAGTATGAGGGGGATCTCAGAGACATATAAAATCCTGATGGGACTGGACAGGCTAGATATGGAAAGAATGTTCCTGATGTTAGGGAAGTCCAGAACTAGGGGTCACAGTCTAAGAAATAAGGGGTAAGCCATTTCAGGACTGAGACGAAGAAGAATTTCTTCACTCAGAGTTGTGAATCTACCATAGAAAGCTATTGGGGTCAGTTTGTTTGATATATTCAGGAGGGAGATGGACCATGGCCAATGCAGCTAAAACTGGGATTGATTCAGAATCTCGCAAAGGAGGGCTAAACGGATAGTAAAAAGAGGGAAAAAAAGACTTAGGGTAAAGTAGTAAGTAATATAAAAACTGACAATCACAGCTTCTTTAAATATATAACGAAAGAGAGAGAAACATCAAATTGAGCATAAGCCACTTAAAAAATGAATCAGGGAGACAGTTTTGGGGAACAAAGTAATGACAGAGGAGTTAAACAGATATTTTGCATCAGTCTTTACGGTTGAGGAATTAAGTACAGTGTAGTATTACATAAACTGATAGGGCTAATGGCAGATAATTCCCTGGCCTTTACATCCAAGGATCCTAAAAGAAGTAGTTATAGAGATAGGGGTGCATTAGTTGTAATTTTCCAAAAACACTTCTGGACAAGAACTGGAGGACTGGAAAACTGCCCATGGGCCACTCGTGTTCAAGAAACGGAGGGAGACAACAAGCGGTTAACTATAAGCTGATTAGCCTAAAGTCTATTGTTGGGAAAATGTTGGAATCATTTAAGCAAGTAATAACTGCACATTTTGAAAACCATAATCTGATCAAGCAGAGTCAGCTTGGCTTCATGAAGCAGAAATAGAATCATTACAGCCTCGAGAAAGGCTCAACCAGAGTGAATAGAGGGAAGCCTGTAGATGTGTCGTATTTGGACTTCTGTTCAACAAGGTACCTCACAAAAGCCATTAAAAAGAGAACTGTGGATGCTGGAAATCAAACAAAAAACAGAAATTGCTCAGATAACTCAAGGCTGGCAACAAGTGTTTATATTTGTTCAATCAAGATCAGAAATAGACTTTCTGATATATGTTGAAAAAAAATCTAGGCCACAAGACTCCGAATTTTTAAGAAGAGTCATAGAGTGCTACAGCATGCAGACAGGCCCTTCGGCCCAAACTGGTCCAGGCCAACCAAAATGTCCAACCATGCAAACCCCATTTCCCTGCACTTGGCCATATCCTTCTAAACCATTTCTTTCCATGTATTTGTCCAACTGCCTTTTAAATGTTGTTAATGTACCCACGTCAGCCACTTCCACTGGCAGCTCACTCCATATGCGTAACACCCTGTGTGTAAAATAAGTTGCCCTTCATGTTTCCATGTATTCTTTCTCCTCTTACCTTAAACTGATGCCCTCTTGTCCTCAATTCCCCAACCCTGGGAAAAAGACTGAGTGCATTCACCCCATCCATGCCTCTCATGATCTTATACACTTCTATAAGATCCGCCCTCTGTCTTCTATGCTCTAAAGAAAAATGTCCTAGTTTGTCCAACCTTTCCCAATAACTCAGTCCCTTGTGTGCTGGCAACATCCTTGTAAATTTCTTCTGCACTCTTTCCAGTTTAATAACATCTTTCCTACAGCAAGGTGACAAAAACTGAACACAATACTCCAAGTGTGGCCTCACCAATGTCCTGTACAACTGCAAAATAACTTCCCAACTTCTCAACTTCAGTGCCCTGACTGATGAAAGCCAGTGTGCCAAACGCCTTCTTCACTGCCCTGTCCACCTGTCACTCCACTTTCAGAGAACTGTGCATCTGAACTCCAAGATCCTCTCTGCTACACTCCTTATGGCCCTACCATTCACCATGAAACTCCCACCTTGATTTGCCTTTCCAAAATGCAACAATGTTTGGAGTTTTGTTTTAAAACGTCAGGAGAGGCATTGCTTCGATAAAGTTCAGCAAACACACATCGATCTTACTTACAAACATGTGAAACAACAGTTAAAAGGAGATAAAAAGGTGTAGAGCTGGATGAACACAGCAGGCCAAGCAGCATCAGAGGAGCAGGAAGGCTGACGTTTCGGGCCTGGACCCTCCTTCAGAAAATGGAGTTAAAAGGAGGTTGCCACAACTTTATTTCTGGTAGAGTTCTGCTCATTGTCAGTCACAGCCCTTGATTCGCGCGGAGCCTGTATATCCGGGCTGAAAGTGAAACCTGGAAATTAGCGGACAGTTTGGGAAACCCAGCAAAGGTGCTCATACCTCCAACCCGGTGAGTGTGGATACGAATGTACTGGGGTAATGGAGCGTGGAAATTGCTGAGTGTGGAAGTAGCGGAGTGTCACTGATTAGTGTATGAGGGTTAGTGTGAGAAACAGTTGTGAACGGGAAGAAGTGTGTAGCTGCATCCCCGGAGTAACCAGCAGCTTTGCATTGTGTCTGTGCCCGATATTGTTTGTAACTAAGATGGATGTGTGTTTGCTGAACTTTATGGAAGCAATGCCCGTCCAGGTGAGTGGACCTGGCTCATGTAGACAGTGTATTGAAGGCAGGCAGACTTAGGGTAAACCAGTGCTGCTGAATAACCGCCATTTCATACAGTGCTCATTTGGGAGGGGCTGTCTATCGGAGCACGGACACAGGATGTCAGAAATCTGAACGAAAAGTAGGAAATGAAAGTCACGTCACTGTGGATGTGGAAGAACCATCGATTCTGGAAGCGCGTTAGAAGCTGATGGTCCTTTTTAACCTTTCCTAATGCGATCCTAACCTGATCCCGAATCAGATCCAGAGCGGACTGATCTAAATGCAGGCGCAGGACAGGTTTGGACAGATTTGGATTGTAAAAGTGGGGATGTGAGATGTGATTATTGAGCGGGATCATTGTAGGAGTAGAAGTTTCATTACTCACACGTTAATACTTATTGAGGACCTCCAGTTTCGATATGGCTTTGCCCAACCCAGACATCCAGAGCTCCCAATGAATTGTAGCAACCAAG
>NW_025979428.1:0-6088 GCF_021869965.1 Rhincodon typus | reverse complement strand
TGATTTTCAGCATTTAATGTCTGGAGCTGTATACTTCACAGAGAAAGATTAAATGCAACAAAACTTAGTATTTGTGCAGAGTTGTTCAATTTAGAAGATATGACTGGGAAGCTTCCCCAGTGAGATGGGTTTTGGGACAGCTTTTAGTGGAGAAAGTGGATTAGGCGAGATTGCGAGAGTATCGGAGGCAACCAAAGTCTCTGCTACAAAAGAAGGAATATGGAGTGAATTCAGTCTACAAAAGACCAGAGTCCGAAACCAGAGTGTGGGAGGGATTCGAGTAAGTTTCCAGCAGTGGAGTGAGTATGTGCTGCTCACGAATTTGTAGACTGGTGAGAATGTTAAGTTTTGGTTGAGGGGTCATTATGAATCAGCAAGGGTTATGGTAAGGTTTTTGGGTTAGGTGGGAGATGGTAGCAGAGAACGAAGACTGGTAAGCATGGTATTTGAGGAGTTCTACATTTTCTGTCTTCTGATAGATCAGTACGAATTTAAAAAAGTGAAATCTTTCTCAAAGGGACAGAATATATACCCTAAAGAACAGTTAACTATAGTTATTACGGGTGACCAAAACTGGTCAGAGGTATTTCAAAGGGAATTGTAGTGGATTTGGGGAAGGAATTCTAGAGCATAAAGCCTAGGAAAGATTTGAATACAGATGAGTACATAATGTATGGGTGGAGGGAGGTGTGTATTCAATGGAGATCAGCAAGCATAAGCGTTATGTGGCCATTCCATAGATTTATCTGATCCAGAAGATATTTCCTTTTTTTGTTTCTCTGTCTCTCTCAACCATGCCTCCTGTAATAGTTATCAATTCACATTCACTTATTTCTATTCATGCTGTCAACTCGTCTGTCTTGTTACAAATGCTGTGTACATTAAGATGAAGAGCCTTAAGCTTTGACTTTCTACCACTTGCTGTGGACTTTATTGTTCACCTCTTAACTGCTTTGCCTCTCTGCTCTCCTGTTTCATTTTTTGATTTTTTTTTATATATAAAAACCCTTCCTTTAATTGAGTCTTCCTTTTTGTACACACTCACTCCCATCACTACTAATTAAAGTCCTAAATACAATCCTAGTTGTATGATTTGGCAGGACGTGTTCTAGTATGGTTCGAATGAAGCCTGTTTTGATGGCAGAACACACACTACCTAGTACTGGTGCTAATACCCCTGGAATTGTAACCCATTTCTCCCACACCATTCTTTGAACCACTCATTTACTCTTCTAATCTTATTTCCCTGTGCCAATTTGCACATAGCTCGTGTAGTAATTCAGAGATTACCTTTTGTTGTCCTACTTTTACATCTTTTTAAACCCTCAGCAGAAACTCTTCCCTAGTTTTACCCATGTCATTGATATCTAGATGGACCGTGACAACTGGATCCTTCCCCTCCAATTCCAACTTTCTCTCTAGCCGAGAGGCGATGTCCTTCCCATTGGCACCAGATAACGCAGCCTTCAGGATCTGTCTTTTGCTGCAGAGAACAGCATCTATTCGCCTCAATATGCTATTGCCGATTACTACTCTTATTTCTCTTTTCTCCCACTTGTTGAATTGTGATCTGGTCAGCTTGCTTATCCTCCCTTCACTCTGGGTTCTCTTCCACACCAGGAGCAAGAAACCTGTACTTAGTGGACAAGGGCACTGGCTGAGTCTCCT
Organism: Rhincodon typus; assembly: GCF_021869965.1. Lineage (NCBI taxonomy): Eukaryota > Metazoa > Chordata > Chondrichthyes > Orectolobiformes > Rhincodontidae > Rhincodon > Rhincodon typus. The sequence goes on along the minus strand of NW_025979428.1, from coordinate 4,420 downwards.
GTAAAGCTGAATTCTGGATCCTCATGCCTGCCTCTCTTGCACTCATGCCCTTCTGTCCCTGACCACAAATCAAGTTTGACATAATCAATCTAAGGAATGCAACAGTCATCTGAATCAGTGTCTAGGTAATTCTCTCACTCCCTGAGGTGTTGCAGTGCAGACTCCAGCTCATCACCTTTGAGCCAAAGTTTCTCAAGTGGACAACACTTGCTGCAAATGTCACCGTGGATAGCACCAGTGTCCACCAGCTTCCATGTACCACAGCCTCAACACCTCCCCTGTATTTGGAACCTGCATTGGCTATACTCAATAGTGCAGTCCTGATTTTAGGTGGGGAGAACAATTTGGGATATATTCATAGCAAATGTTGTGTTAGGGCAACACACTTCCGGTAGCATCTGTATGGAAGTTAAATAGGTTGTCCACGTGCTCTGATACACTAAAGAATGTTAGGCATTCATGCCCATAGACTGTGTGTAATCTGCAACATGTCTAGTTTTTGCCCTTTCCTCAAGTGCTATGTGTAAATGTTCAAATTTTACACTTTTTAACCTAGATTACTTGGGAATTCCTGTATCCAGTATATTTAAGAAGCCTACAGCACCTTTTGGAGATAGCAAGAACTGCAGATGATGGAGTCGGAGTCAATACAGTGTGGAGCTGGAGGGTCAACGTTTTGGGTCAGGACCCTTCATCAGGCCCTAATGAAGGGTCCCAACCCGAAACGTTGACTCTACTGCTCCTCTGCTGCCTGACTTGTTGCATTCCTCCAGCTCTATGCTGTACAGCACCTTCTGGGTTTTAATGGCTTTTTTTAAATTAATGTACAATTATGACAATCAAGACACCTTAATGGGCTTTGTCAATGACCTCTTCATACAGTATCACTTATGAATAGTTGGTTGCACAACAAATTGTTTCAAAATTGTCCTCCAACTTATGTAGTTTGTTATTTTGGATGTGTCATTGGTGAGTATTTGTGATTGTTTTAAGCTTAAACTGAAGTAGCTGCTTCACCAGTAAATTCAAGTGGGAGTAAGTCTCCAGTTGCATGATTTCAAAACGTGCAAAATTAGAGCATTTGTGTTAAGTTTTCTGAATAAAATATGAAGTTGAAACAGAAGTGCAATTTCACAATAGTTTGCACTTGCACCTGTCATTATTTAATCCCTTTTCAGTGCAACTAAAATGTTCTTAAGTTATATAAACTGTATTGCACAATGCATAAATGCTTACTTCAATACAGCTAAACACAAATTTTAAGCTCTGGCATCCCTTAGTGTGAAATTTAAGGATTATTGCTTTCTGATGAAGAATGAACATTGGTTCAGTCTAACAAGTACTAATAATGAAACATGATCTCAATCTCCTGTCTGCTGATTCTGTCAAATATTCATAAATCATATCTAGAACTGGGCTGATAGCTTAAGAATTTATCCACCTCTGTCTTAAGAATATTCAAGGACTCTGCTTCCACCATTCTTTAAGGAAGCGTTCCAAACATTCATGTCCCCACAGAGAAATCTGTCTCATCGGTTTTAAATGAGCAACCTGGTTTTGATTCTTCTATAGTAAGAAACGTTCCACATCTAACCTGTTAAAACTCGTCCAGATCTACGTTTCAATCAAGTAATTTCTTCTAAACTCCAGTGGATAGAAAAACCGACATTACCGCCAAAGCTCAGCAGGTCTGGCAGCAACTGTGGAGAGATCAGTTAACGTTTTGGGTCCAGTGACCCTCAGAACCAATGGATACAAACCTAGCCTGTCCAACCTTTCCTCAAGGTAACCTGCACATTCCAGATCTGATCAGTCTTGTAGATGTTGGTATGTTCACCGAGCTGGGAGGTTTGATAGCAGACGTTTTGTCCCCTTGCTTAGGTGACATCCTCAGTGCTGTGGAGCCTCCTGTGAAGCGCTGCTGTCTTGTGTCGGTTCAAATTTATATGGTCCAGTTTTTGCTGCTTCCGGTAGATGCCGGTTCTGGTTGTGCGTTGTAATGGTCGGTATATCGGGTCTAATTTAATTGTGTTGATGGAGTCTGAATGAATGCCAAGCCTCCAAGAATTCCCTGGCTGTCCTGTTTGGCTTGTCCTAGTGTTGTCCCAGTTGAAAGTGTGGTTTTTCTCGTCCGTGTGTATTGAAACCAAGGACATCTGGTCGTGTAGTTTCGTTGCTAGCTGGTGTTCGTGGAGGCGGGTTCCGAGTTGTCTGCCTGTTTGTCCCATGTAGTGTTTTGTGCAGTCTCGGCATGGTATCTTGTAAACTACATTCATTCTCTCCATGGTATCTATCGGGTCTTAATCCTGGTTAGTTGCTTTCTTAGTGTGGCTGCCGGTTTGTGTGCTGTCATGATTCCTAGTGGTCTGAGTAGTCTGGCTGTCAGTTCTGAGGTGTTTTTATATATGGTACTAGAAGCAGCAAAAACCGGACCACATCAATTCAAACCAGCACAAGATAAGTGCATCACAGAAGGCTCCACGGCACTGAGGATGTCACCCAGTAAGGGGATGAAACATCTGCTATCAAACCTCCAAACTCAGTGAGCACACCAACGTCTACAACCAGCACCCGAGCTACAAATCTTCATTCAAACTCTGATCTGATAGGTCTTCTCTGAATAGCTTCCAACATATTTACATCCTTCTTTTAAATAAGCAGGCCAATAACCATAAGCAATACTCCAAATACAGTCTTACCAGTGCCCTGTATAAATGAAGCATAACTTTCACTTCTGTAAGTTTCCCTCATGATAACATTAGCTTTCCTAATTTCTTGCTGTACCTGCAAACTAACCTTTAGTGATTCATGTACATCTGCAAGCTCTGCAATCTTACGTCAGTTAGATAATGTTTTTTAAAATGTGGATAATTTCACATTTTCCTACTCGTACTCCATTTGTCACACCTTTGTCCATTCACTTAACCTACTTATGTCCTCTTCATAACTTATTTTCCTATCTTTGTGTTAGCAGCAACTTTGGTAACCATACGTTTTGACCTTTCATCCAAGTGTGAGCAGTTTACTCATAACATTTATATAAAAGTACTTTAAAAAACATTTGTACTTAAATCACAGAAGATACAACAAAATTCAACTTTTCTTCACACAGTATGCTCTATGAAAATGACTAACTGTTAACATTTACAATAGTTCGCAGAAGAAGTCTGACACCTCTTTTCGGTTGCATTTAATTTTCCTTTGCGTCAAAGATTCTAGTTTTATTTGGCTGGATGTATTTAGTGTTAAGCTCATCGGTTTTTAAATTCATTATGTGCTGCAAAGTTGAATCGGCACGTAACGATTATTTAGTTTTGCGCTTGTGGCTGCCGCAGCATCAAAGAAAGTAGAAGAAAATTACCGTTTAATTGTACTTCAGACTAAACCTGATCGCTGTTGCAAACCACCCTCCTCCCTACCAGTCTTAGAACCGTTAGGCCTTGGGCCAACCCGGTCACGCAGTTTTGAAAAGCGGGGCTTTATGGTCCATACAAACCAATCAGCGGAGGACTAGCCCGGCAAAGCGACCCAATCACAAAGCTAGTCTGCGTTGACCCGCACGACCAGTAGCCAATCACAGATTGGGAGGGTCAGGAGTGCGACCGTGTCGACGGCGCTGAACATGAGAATCGGAGTTTGTACGTAAAAGCTGAAGAAGGTATTAAAGTACGTACTTAACAAGAGTTCAGCTTATTCCCGGGAGAATTAATAAACTGATCAACCACGACCTGTTAGTCTCGAAAGTTAACCCCCTCCTTTCCGTGAAACTGTCTTTCAAATAATTCTAAAGACGCTTAACGATACATCACCCCAATTGGCGAGCTTCGTCTGTGAGCCGAGTGGTGAGTATAGGCAGGTAATTTGGCTACAGTGGTATCATAAGCTAAATCCACTTCACTCCGCCCTCCAGCAAACATTACTGTTTCATATTTGCATGAAAAAAACAGATCTACTCATGCAGGAAAAAACAACAGAAAATGCTAGAAACCTTCAGCAGACCTGGAAGTATCTGGGGAGAGAAATAGTTAACGTTTCATGTCGATGGCCTGAGACCATTTGCAAAATTTCACAATTCCCCAGTTTTTTTTAGCAACTTGTATTTATATAACATCTTTAATATAATCAGATTTCCCATTGTGCTTCAAAGGAGATTTATACAAAGTTGGTCATAGAGTTAGGTTTTAACGATGAGTAGAAGAATATATTGGGAAACTAATAGGACAGATTTCCTGCATTCTAAGGAAACTGTATTTAATAAATTAACTCAGAAGATGTAACATGGTAAATAATAGGAGATAACAAGGTGTAGAGCTGGATGAACACAGCAGGCCAAGCAGCATCAGAGGAGCAGGAAGGCTGACGTTTCAGGCCTAGACCCTTCTTCAGAAATGGGGGAGGGGAAGGGGGTTCTGAAATAAAT
>NW_025979427.1:0-5000 GCF_021869965.1 Rhincodon typus | reverse complement strand
AAGCTTGTGATTTCAAATAAACCTGTGGGACTATAACCTGGTGCCGTGTGACTTCAGACTTTGTCCACCCCAGTCCAACACCAGCGCCTCCACATTATAACTCTTACATTTAGGATTATATGAAGGAGTGTGTGGTGTAGTTTTAGCATTATTGGCTAGAAATTCAGAGGACCAGGGTAATGCTATGGATATGGGTTCATCATGGCCCAATGGTTAGCACTGCTGCCTCACAGCGCCAGGGACCCGGGTTCAATGCCACCCTCGGGTGACTGTCTGTGTGGAGGTTGCACATTCTCCCTGTGTCTGCGTGGGTTTCCTTCAGGTTCTCTGGTTTCCTCCCACAGTCCAAAGATGTGCAGGTTAGTTGGATTGGCCAGGGGAAATACAGGGTTACAGGGATAGGAGGTGGGAAGGTGGATCTGGGTGGGATACTGTCCAGAGGCTTGGTGTGGACCTGATGTGCTGAATGGCCTCATTCCACACTGTAGGGATTCTACTTAAAAAAATCCCACCCTGGCAGCTAATGAATAATATTCCAATGAAAATGAATCTCAATAATGAGCTATCATCAATTGTTGTAAAAACCCATCTGGTTCACTAATGTCCTTTAGGGAAAGAAACTGCCATCCTTACCTGGTCTGGCCTACATGTGAATCCAGACCCACAGCAATGTGGTTGGCTCTTAAACACCATCTGAAGCAGCCTATGAGGTTCAAGGAATAAATGGAATGGTCAACAAATGCTGGTCTTGCTTGTGACACCCAGACCCCATGAAAGAATAAATATATACATGTTTTTCCTTCGGTCAGTGGAGACAATGTTTTTGCTCATCACTACCACAATCTTATTTATCAAATCATCACAATATTTCCTCTCTCCAAAACAGAAACTGGCACCTATAAACAAAATAGCAAAAAAAAACATTTACTCTTCCTTCTTTCGCAAGAATCCTTTATACTCAGTAATGCAATAGCAGCCTGTCACAGTTTCAGTGGAATGCCTCCCTGAAACTGTTGTACATTGACACCTGTCCTTCCTCCCAGTTTAGATCGATGATAGTTTGACCTGGGTGTGGAAACTGGCTATCTTTAGAGAGAGGACTTACCAACTCTCCTCTATCTGGAAGTCTAGGGTTACCTGCTCCTAACGGCCTCAGATTATTGGTCTTGGAATAGTTTCTAGTCTGATTTTCTTTTCCCTCTGCTGGATGTCACAAATGGGCCAACGAAATCCAAATTTCACATTCAACTTTCTACCGCGAAAGGCAAATTGATAGTCGCTAATCGTTCAAGGTTAGTTCATAATAGAAGCTAACATTATAGTGATTATAGTCCAATTAAAATAAAGCCTTTTGAAATGAGCGTTGGCCAATTTTTAGAAATTTATGCTCAGGAATGGGCATCGCGAGACCAGCATTTACTGTCATTGTCTGATTACCTTGAAAAGCTGATGGTGTGTCTTGTACTGTCATCATTCTGTGTGGGGGAGCTGCTCTCACGCTGCTGTTATTTCACAGGATGCAGGGGATTGAGCCAGTGACAATGACAGAGTGGGCAGTACCTGGTATGGTGTGCCACTTGGAGCAGCAATGTCCTCTCGTACCTGCCAGTTTTGGGCCCCATATCTCAGGAAGGATGTACTGGCCCTGGAGTGGGGTACAGAGGCGGTTCACGAGAATGGTCCCAGGAATGGAAAGCTTTACATATGAGGAACGTTTGAGGACTCTGGGACTATGCTCATTGGAGTTTAGAAGGATGAGGGGGAGATCTAATTGAAACTTTCAGAGTACTGAATGGCCTGGACAAAGTGGATGTTGGGAAGATGCTTCCATTGGTAGTAGAGTCTAGGACGCGAGGGCACAGTCTTAGAGTAAAGGGAAGACCTTTTAGAACGGAGATAAGGAGAAACTTCTTCAGCCAGAGAGTGGTGAATCTATCGAATTCACTGTGGAGGCCAGGTCATTGGGTACAGTTAAGACTGAGATAGATAGGTTCTTGATTATCAAAGGTTAGGGGGAGAAAGCGGGAGAATGGGGTTGAGGAAATTATCAGCCATGATTGAATGGCGGAGCAGAATCGATGGGCCGAATGACCTAATTTCTGCTCCTATGTCTTACGGTCTTATATCCATCCTTGTCAAATCACTTCAGTGCATCTGGAAGATCAGATATGTGATTGCACTGGAGCGTGGTGCAGAGGAGATTCACCAGGATGTTGCCTGGGCCTGAGCATTTTACCTATGAAGAGAGGCTGGGCTTATTTCCTTCAGAGTGAAAAAGGCTGAGCGATGATTTAATTGAGGGGTATAAGATTATGAGGGAGTCGAAAGGGTGGATAGGAAGCAGCTACGTTCTCCCTAGTTGAAGTCTCAATCGAGAGGGGAGTGCAACTTTAGAGTGAAAGGGAAGAGGTTTAGAGGAGATTTGGAGGAAATGTATTTATCCAGGAGGGTGTGGCAATCTGAATGAGCTGACCGAGTGTGTATTCCTGTTGATATTCTTGCTGTTATTGTACTGAAGGTGTTCATGGCACCTGACCACAACAATGGAGAATTAGCTTATTTTCTCCTCTGACCTGGCTTCTACTCTCTTGTCTCTGGATTTCAACCTTCCCATTAAATTTGTTGATTTTGGATGTGCATTAGTTGTACATGTTTGCTGCTACGTCCTCTGTTCCTTTCAAATTTGCATCTTTAACTATTCCAGCACAATGCATGGAGTAACGTGTGTTTGCTTTTTTCTTGTTTTATGCAAAATTTTGCATCTCTCTCTCTGTATTGCTTTGAGGGAACACCACTTGACCAGGCCTTAAATTGCCACAGCTTCTCTCATTGGCTCAAGCCTACACGGCTGTCCCTTCATGGATTCTACATACACTAGCTTCTCTTCAGCTTTAGGGATCAGTATTGCAGGCTCAGAAGTTTCACTCTTTGGCTCGACTGCTTTGAGTGCCTGAAAACTCTAGGTTGTACCTAATGTAAGAGTCTATCTCTCTGAGATAACAAGGTGTAGAGCTGGATGAACACAGCAGGCCAAGCAGCATCAGAGGAGCAGGAAAGCTGACGTTTCGGGTCTGGACCCTTCTTCAGAAATGGTATCGGAGATGGTCCAGGTGAACTTAAGGTTGGGGTGGAAGGTGTTGGTGAAGTGGATGAACTGTTTGAGCTCCTCGTGGGAGCACGAGGCGGTGCCGATACAGTCATCAATGTAACGGAGGAAGAGGTGGGGTTTAGGGCCGGTGTAGGTACGGAAGAGGGATTGTTCCACGTATCCTACAAAGAGGCAGGCGTAGCTTGGGCCCATGCGGGTACCCATGGCCACCCCCTTTGTCTGAAGGAAGTGGGAGGAATTGAAGGAGAAGTTGTTCAGAGTGAGAATGAGTAAGCGGAAAAGGGTGTCAGTGGAGGGGGACTGGTCGGGCCTGCGGGAGAGGAAGAAGCGGAGGGCCTTTAGGCCATCTGCATGGGGAATGCAGGTATATAGGGACTGGACGTCCATGGTAAAGAAGATTTCTCTGTAATTCCTGTAAACTCTCACACTATGATAAATATTGGACTGAAGACAGTACTCTAGCACAGTGTCTCCCTCTGTTCCTCTTCGAGTCTTCATCACAAGTCTCACCCTCTGCGAATGTCAAAAGCTTTACCTTCATCAGCACTGGCTTATTAACTTCCCCATCTACCCATGCTGTCCAACTTGCACTGTAATTTCTGAGTTGCCTTTTCTGATTTGATGATAGCACCAAAACTTGTGGGGTATCTGTGGGGCCTCTCTGTGCATGCTGGGTCAGATGCAGTAGCAGTATCAATATTGAACCCTGATAGCCTATTTGACAATATGCCCTCTCTGAAATAACCCCTCCATCTCCTCAGCAAGTGCACATTACTTCCTAAACTACAACCAGCTTCTTAGCTCTTGCTGGGGATTACCCTGCCCACAGCAGTTTTCAATTAACAGGCTTTCATGTGGAACTTGCGCAAAAGCCTTTTGAAGGTTGAGGTGTACCACATCATATGACCTTGCACCAAATACTTGGGCTGACCCCGCCTCAAAGAAATTGAGGAGACTGGTTCGCACCGTGGCTCAGTGGTTAGCGCTGCTGACTCGCAGCGTTGGGTCACAAGTTCGACTGCAGCCTTGCCTGTGTGGAGTTTGCATGTTCTCCCTGTGTCTGTGTGCGTTTCCTCCAGGTGGGCTGGTTTCCTCCCACAGTCCAAAGATGTGCAGGTTAGGAGGATTGACTATGCTAAATTACCCATAGTGCCCAGGGATGTGCAGGCTGGATGGATTAGCCATGTGAAATGCAGGGTTACAGGATAAGTTGGGTCTGGGTGGGATACCCTTCAGAAGGCTAGCGTGCACTAAATGGGCCTAATGGCCTGCTTCCACACTGTAAGGATTCTATGAAAGGAGCCTTATAAGGTAGGATCTGAATTCGTGGTTGACTTGTATTAGTGAGTTGCTGAATCATAGATACTCCTGACCTGATCAATTCCACTATTTTACGTGGAAAGAAAGTACAACTGATGACACAATGGGTTTAAATAGTGACTCACTGCTTTTCCCAACCTTTCCCTTTGGGAAACTGAGAAACCTCTTCCCATTACACCGCCTCCCATCATTGTCTAGCTGGTATAACTATTTCACATGGAGTTGGATGGTAGCAGCTACTTATTCTATCACAGCAACATTACACAGTTAAAGATTCATTCCCAAATGCAAATACTGAATGGCTACTGGCTCCTAACCTCTTCCATATCTTTTTTGACAGGCCAGTGAGTCTCCTGTTTTTGTTTTCAATCTGTCAAAGACATGGGCCCTGAGGTGGAGTAAATATGAATGAGTGAATGCTTATTGTGTGCATCAGAAAAGGGGGAGGGGAAGGGGGTTCTGAAATAAGTAGGGAGAGAGGGGGAGGCGGATAGAAGAGGGATAGAGGAAAGGATAGGTGGAGAGGAAACAAACAGGTCGAAGAGGCGGGGATGGAGCCAGTAAAGGTGAG
>NW_025979426.1:2618-6089 GCF_021869965.1 Rhincodon typus | reverse complement strand
TCTTTCCTTCTTTCTTTCTTGATTTCTTTCGTTCGATCTTACTTTCTTCCCTTCTTTCGTTCCTTCTTTCTTTCTTCATTTCTTTCATTCGCTCTTCATTTTTTCCTTGCGTTTTTTTGTTCCTTTCTTTCTTTGTTCCTTTCATTCGTTTCTTCTTTTTTCCATCTTTCTTTCTTTCTTTCTTTCGTCCTTACTTTCTTTCCTTCTTTCTGTCTTCATTTCTTTCATTTGCTGTTACTTTTTTCCTTTCTTTCATTCTTCCTTTCTTTATTGCTTTCTTTCCTTTTTTCTTTTTACCATCTTCCTTTGTTTCTTTCTTGCTTTCTTTCTTTCCATCTTTCGTCCTTACTTTCTTTCCTTCTTTCTGCCTTTATTTCTTTCATTCGCTCTTTCTTTCTTTTCTTCTTTTCTTCTTTCCTTATTTATTTATTTATTTACTCACTTACTCGTTTGTTTAATCAATTAATTATTTATTTAATCCTTTTATGCCTTCTTTCTTTCTTTCCTTCTTTTGCTCTTCCTTTCTTGCGTTCTTTCTATTTTTTCTTTCTGTTGTCCATTCTTCCGTTCTTTCCTTCTTTCTTTCTTCATTTCTTTCATTCGCTCTTTCTTTCTTCCCTTCTTTCTTTCTTCATTTCTTTCATTCTGTCTTCTTTTCTTCCCTTCTTTTTCGTTTGTTTAATTTTATACTTCCTTTTTCTTTTGTTCCTGTTTTCTTTCTTTCTGTCTTTCTATCTTCCATTCTTTCCTTCTTTCTTTCTTCATTTCTTTCATTCGCTCTTCCTTTTTTCCTTTCGTTCATTCTTCCCTTCTTTCTTTATTCCTTTCTTTCTTTTCTTCTTTTTTCCATCTTTCTTTATTTTTTTCTGGCTTTCTTTCTTTCCTTCTTTCATTCTTACTTTCTTTCCTTCTTTCTGTCTTCATTTCTTTAATTTGCTCTTCCTTTTTTCCGTTCTTTCATTCTTCCTTTCTTTCTTTATTCCTTTCTTTCCTTTCTTCCTTTTTCCATCTTTCTTTCTTTCTTTCTTTCCTTCTTTCATCCTTACTTTCTTTCCTACTTTCTGTCTTTATTTCTTTCATTCGCTCTTTCTTTCTTTTCTTCTTTTCTTCTTCCCTTATTTATTTATTTACTTACTTACTTACTCATTTAATTAAATAATTAATTAATTAATCATTTTATACCTTCTTTCTCTCTTTCCTGCTTTTGCTCTTCCTTTCTTGCGTTCTTTCTATTTTTTCTTTCTGTTGTCCATTCTTCCTTTCTTTCTTTCTTTTTTCTTTCTTCCTTTCTTTCTTTCTGCATTTCTTTTTTATTTCTTTACTTTGTATCATTCGGTATTTTTTCTATCATTCCTTCTTTCTTTCTTTCTAACTTAATTTCATCAATCATTTTCTTTCATTCATTCTTTCTTTCTTGCTTGCTCTCTTTCTGTCTTTATTTCTTGGCTCCCTTTTTCTTTCTTACTTTGATTCTTTCTTTCTTCCTTTCTCATTCCTTTCTTCCTTTCTTTTTAATTTCTTGACTTTTTATCGTTCTTTTTTTCTATCATTCATTCATTCATTCTTTCTTTCTTTCTTCCTTGCTTTCTTTCTTCTTTTCTTTTTCACTTCTTTACTTTTTATCGTTCATTTCTCTTTCGTTCATTTAGTTTTTCTTTGTTTCTTTCTTTCTTCCTTTCTTTCCATCATTCTTTCTTCATTTCTTTCATTCGCTTTTTCTTTCTTCCCTACTTTCTTTCTTTCTTTCTTCCTTCATTTCTGTCATTCGCTCTTCCTTTTTTCCTTTCTTTCATTCTTCCTTTCCGTCTTTCTTTATTCCTTTCTTTCTTGTCTTCTTTTTTCCATGTTTCTTTCTTTCTTTCTTTCTTTTGTCCTTCGTTTCTTTCGTTCTTTCTTTCTTTAATTCTTTCATTCGCTCTTTCTTTCTTTTCTTCTTTTCTTGTTTCCATATTGATTTATTTACTTATTTATTTATTTATTTATTTATTTATTTATTTAATTACGTATTTATGTATTTAATCATTTTATGCTTTCTTTCTTTCTTTCCTTCTTTTGCTCTTTCTTTCTTGCTTTCTTTCTATTTTTCTTTCTGTTGTCCACTCTTCCTTCCTTTCTTTCTTTCTTTCTTTCATTTTAATTTATTTTTTATTTCTTTTCTTGTTATCATTCGTTATATTTTTCTATCAATCATTCTTTGTTTCTTTCTTTCTGACTTAATTTCATCGATTATTTTCTTTCATTCTTTCTTTCTTTGTTGTTTTTCTGTCTTTCTTCCTTTTTTGACATCAGTCCTTTTTCTGTCTATCAATCTATCTTAATTTCTTTCTTTCTTTCTTGCTTGCTTGCTTGCTTGCTTTCATTCGTTCTTTATTTCTTTCTTCCTTTTTTCTTTGTTTATTTCTTTCTTCCGTTCTTGGTTCATTTCCTACATTCTTCCCTTTTCCCTTTCTATTTCAATTCTTTACTTTTTATTGTTCATTATTTTTTCTGATCAATCATTCCTTCTTTTCTGTTTCTTTCTTTCTTTTCAGTTTCTTTCTTTCTTTCATTCAGTATTTCTATCTTTAATTCATCATTGTAGTCCTTCTTTCTTTCTTTCTTTGTGTTTTTCTATCTTTTTATCGTTCATTCTTTCTTTCCGCCTTTTCTTTTTATTCTTCATTTTTCTTTTGTTCATTTATTCTTTCTTTCTTTCTTCTTTTCTTTCCTTTTTTCTTTCATCATTTCTTTAATTCACTCTTTCTTTCTTCCTTTCTTCCTTTCTTATGTTCTTTCTTTCCTATTTAATTTCATGGATTATTTTCTTTCATTCTTTCATTCTTTTTTCTTTCTTTCTTTCTTTCTTTCTTTCTTCCTTTCTTTCTTTCTTCCTTTCTTCCTTCCTTTCTTTACATTTTATCGTTCATTTTTCTTTCGTTCATTTGCTCTTTCTTTCTATCTTTCTTTCTTTCCTTCTTTCTTTCTTCATTTCTTTCATTCGCTCTTTCTTTCTTCCCTTCTTTCTTTCCGACTTTCTTTATTCATTTCTTTCATCGCTCTTACTTTCTTCCCTTCTTTCTTTCCTTCTTTCTTTCTTCATTTCTTTAATTCGCTCTTCCTTTTTTCCTTTCTTTCATTCTTCCTTTCTTTCTTTCTTTATTCCGTTCTTTCCTTTCTTCTTTTTTCATTCATTCTTTCTTTCTTTCTTTCTTGCTTTCTTTCTTTCCTTCTTTCACCCTTCCTTTCTTTCATTCTTTCTGTCTTTATTTCTTTCATTTGCTCTTTCTTTCTTTCATTTCTGCTTTTCTTCTTTCCGGATTTATTTATTTATTTACTTAATTACTTATTTAATTATTTAATCATTTTATACATTCTTTCTTTCTGTACCTCTTTTGCTGTTTCTTACTTGCGTTCTTTTTATTTTCCTTTCTGTTGTCCATTCTCCCTTTCTTTCTTTCTTTCTTTCTTTCTTTCTTTCTTTCTTTCTTTCTT
>NW_025979426.1:1805-2608 GCF_021869965.1 Rhincodon typus | reverse complement strand
CTTTCTTTCTTTCTTTCTTTCTTTCTTTCTTTCTTTCTTTCTTTCTTTCTTTCTTCCTTCCTTTCTGTCTTGTTTTCTTTCTTTCTTCCTTTCTTGCTCTCTTTCTGTCTTTATTTCTTTGATCCTTTTTTCTTTCTTTCTTCCTTTCTTCCTTCCTTTCTTCCTTTCTTTTTCATTTCTTTATTTTTTATTGTTCATTTTTTCTATCATTCTTTCATTCAGTCATTCTTTCTTTCTTCCTTGCATTCTTGCTTTTTTTTCATCCTTCCTTTCTTCCATTCTTCCTTTCTTCCTTTCTTTTTCATTTCTTTACTTTTTATCGTTCATTTTTCTTTTGTTCATTTATTCTTTCTTTCTTTCTATCTTCCTTTCTTTCCTTCTTTCTTTCTTCATTTCTTTCATTCACCCTTCCTTTCTTCCTTTCTTTTTCTTTTGGTTACTTTTTATCATTCCTTCTCCTTGTGCTCATGTTTTCTTTCTTTCTTTCTATCTTCCTTTCTCACCTTCTTTCTTTCTTTACTTCTTTCATTCGCTCTTCCTTTCTTCCTTTCTTTTTCTTTTGGTTACTTTTTATCATTCCTTTTCCTTGTGCTCATGTTTTCTTTCTTTCTTTTTATCTTCCTTTCTTTCCTTCTTTCTTTCTTTATTTCTTTCATTTGCTCGTACGTTCTTCCCTTCTTTCTTTCCTTCTTTCTTTCTTCATTTCTTTCATTCGCTCTTCATTTTTTCCTTTCTTTCATTCTTCCTTTCTTTCTTTCGTTATTCCTTTCGTTCTTTTCTTCTTTTTTCCTTCTTTCTTTCTT
>NW_025979426.1:0-1795 GCF_021869965.1 Rhincodon typus | reverse complement strand
TCTTTTCTTCTTTTTTCCTTCTTTCTTTCTTGCTTTCTTTCTTTCCTATTTTCATCCTTGCTTTCTTTCATTCTTTCTGCCTTTATTTCTTTCATTCACTCTTTCTTTCTTTCTTTTCTTCTTTTCTTCTTTCCTTGTTTTTTAAAATTTATTTATTTACTTATTTATTTAGTTAATTAGTTAATTAATTATCTAATCATTTTATACCTTCTTTCTTTCTTTCCTTATTTTGCTCTTTCTTTCTTACGTTCTTTCTATTTTTTCTTTCTGTTGTCCGTTCTTCCTTTCTTTCTTTCTGCATTTCTTTTATATTTCTTTACTTTTTATCATTGATTATTTTTTTCTATCGTTCATTCTTTCTTTCTTTCTTTCTAACTTAATTTCATTGATCATTTTCTTTCATTCTTTCTTTCTTTCTTTCTTGCTCTCTTTCTGTCTTTATTTCTTGGCTCCTTTTTTCTTTCTTACTTTGATTCTTTCTTCCTTCCTTTCTTCCTTCCGTTCTTCCTTTCTTTTTCATTTCTTTTCTTTTTATTGTTTTTTGTTTCTACCATTCAGTCATTCATTCATTCAATCATTCATTCTTTCTTTCTTCCTGGCTTTCTTTCTTCTTTTCTTTTTTATTTCTTTACTTTTTATCGTTCATTTTTCTTTCGTTCATTTATTTTTTCTTTCTTTCTTTCTATCTTCCTTTCTTTCCTTCTTTCTTTCTTCATTTCTTTCATTTGCTCTTACGTTCTTCCCTTCTTTCTTTCTTCATTTCTTTCATTCGCTCTTCCTTTTTTCCTTTCTTTCATTCTTCCTGTCTTTCTTTCTTTATTCCTTTCTTTCTTGTCTTATTTTTTCCATCTTTCTTTCATTCTTTCTTTCTTTCTTTCGCCCTTCCTTTCTTTCATTCTTTCTGTCGTTATTTCTTTCATTCGCTCTTTCTTTCTTTGCTTCTTTTCTTCTTTCCGTATTGATTTATTTACTTATTTATTTACTTATTTATTTATTTACTTACGAATTTAATTATTTAATCATTTTATACTTTATTTCTTTCTTTCCATCTTTTGTTCTTTCTTTCTTGCATTCTTTCTTTTTTTTTTCAGTTGTCCACTCTTCCATCCTTCCTTTCTTTCTTCTTTCTTTCTTTCTTTCATTCGTTCTTAGTTTCTTTTTAATTTCTTTACTTGTTATCATTCGTTATATTTTTCTATCAATCATTCTTTCTTTCTTTCTTTCTTTCTTACTTAATTTCATTGATTGTTTTCTTTCATTCTTTCTTTCTGTTTTTTCTGTCTTTCTTCCTTTTTTAACATCAGTCCTTTTTCTGTCTATCAATCTTTATTAATTTCTTTCTTGCTTGCTTGCTTTCATTCTTTCTTTGTTTCTTTCATTCATTCTTTTTTTCTTTCTTCCGTTCTTCCTTCCTTTATTGCATTCTTCCTTTCTTCCATTCTTTTTCAATTCTTTACTTTTTATCATTCATTATTTTTTCCGATCATTCATTCTTTCTTTTTTCTTTCTTTCTTTCTTTATTTCTTTCTTTATTTGTTTCTTTCTTTCTTTATTTCATTATTTCTATCTTTAATTCATCATTTTAGCCCTTCTTTCTTTCTTTATGTTTTTTTTTTCTATCGTTCCATATTCCTTCTTTCTTTCCATCTTTTATTGTTTCCTTGATTTTTCTTTTGTTCATTTATTCTCTCTTTCTTTCTTTCTTTCTTTATTTCTTTCGTTCTTTCTTTCTTTCCTTCTTCTTTTCATTCCTTCTTTCTTTCTTCATTTCTTTCATTCACTCTTTCTTTCTTCC
>NW_025979425.1:2895-6089 GCF_021869965.1 Rhincodon typus | reverse complement strand
GAGTTTGCACATTCTCCCCATGTCTGCATGGGTTTCCTTCGGTTGTTTGTTTCCTCCAACATTCCAAACACGTGCACGTTGGATGGATTGGCCATGCTAAATTGTCCGTAGTGTCCAGGGACGTGTAGGCTAGGTGGATTAACCATGGGAAATGCAGGTTTACAGGGATAGGGTAGGGGGTTAGGTTTAGTTGCAGGCTCTTCAGATCGTTGGAGTGTAGTTGATGGGCCGATCCTATGAAAACCCGAGGAGAGAATGAGAAAGGACAAGTAAGGAGAGAGGGGCAGCACGTTGGCTCAGTGGTTAGCACAGCTGCCTCACAGATCAGTTCTACCCTTGGGCGACTGTCTGTGTGGAGTTTGCATATTCTCCCCGTGTGTGTGGGTTTCCTCCGGGTGCTCTGGTTTCCTCCCACAGTCCAAAGTTGTGCAGGCTGGGTGGATTGGCCACACTAAATTGCCTTAAGTGTTCAGGGATGTGTAGGTTGGGTGGGTTATAGGGGGATGGGTCTGAGTGGGATGCTCTGAGAGTCGGTGTGGACTTGTTGGGCCGAAGGGTCTACTTCCACACTGTAGGGATTCTATGAATGAATGAATGAAAAAAAAGAGAGAAATCGAAAGAGAGAAGAGCAGACAGAGATACCATCGAGAGCGGGTGATGGAGAGACAGTGTGGATAAAATGGCGCTCAGGCAGGAACAGCAAGATCTGCGGCAGAGAGAAAGGTGAACGGGGAAGGCCGGTGATCAGAAAGACTGAACGATGGAACTGTTCTTAAAATCCAGGGCGGGAGCGAGAGAGTCAGTGGGGAGGGATCTGAGGAGGTGGGGCGGGTGGTTGCGGTGGTGGGAAAGAGTGATCGAGGGTGGGGGGAAATGTGGGGGAGAGATGGATTTATAGAAAGCTGTGGGACGGACAGGCAGCTGGGAATACAGTGGTGGGGGGTGGAAGGCTGTGAAATCTGTGGGACTGGATTGTGCAGCAGCCCCCTTTTTGCCCCTTTGTGTCCACCAACCTGCCCAGAGCTCATCCCCTTCTCGTACAAAACCCAGATACTGCCTGAGCCCCAAAATTTGTTTCCCCTCTGAGTGTGTAAATGAACAAGGAGACAGGATGAGGGTTTATTATAATTCTCTCGGTCTGTCTCTCTGGTTCCAGCTTTTGTCTGAGGATTCCTCATGACAATGATTTGATTCTCTCTGTCTCTGTGTTGCCCGACTTGCAGCTGCTGGATCAAATTTCCTCAGGGGCAGATCGCTGACTGACTTCCAAAATCTCCCCAATTTATCAGCATTTTCCCCTGATTTTAAACCCAGAGAATGGGAACAGATTTCAACTGGGATCAAGGGACAAATGCTTTCTGACTGCCCCCAGGCTTTATTTTCTGAGGGGCAATGACTCAGTGGTGAGGAGTCATTCCCCCAGAGCCTGTGTCTCTCCTTCCCTCACTCCCTCGCTCTCTTTCTCTTCCCCTCACTCCATCTGTGTTTAACCTGCCCCCTCCACTGGTACTGTCACCTCTCTGTCCCTGTGTCTCTCTCTCTCTTTCACTCCTCTCTCCCTCTCTCTGTCCCTATCCACCTGTCCGTCTCTGCTCAGCCTTCTGTTCTCAAGAATCAATCGATGTCTCTCTCTTTCTCTCCATTCGCTCTAGATTTTGATTGAAATGCCCTTTCCTGCCTCACGTTTCCCCCGTGTTCTGATCTCCCCACCGTGTCTTGTGACATTTGCAATGTCAATATCACATTTTGGAGTGTGAGGGAGTGACGATAGGTGGGAGGGGTGACTGTGCTGAGGGGAAGTGGAGGGATGACACACCTCATTCGCTATCAGAGTGTCAGCAAATTCAGCCCAGGGCCTCCGAGACAGGCCCCCACCGTGTGTGAGGGCGACCGTAGGTGGAGGGGGTGCACAGCAAAATCCTACAGGCAGTGTATGCGGGATCACCCGAGGGATTCCATCAACAAACTGTCGAGCACACCCCACTCCACCACCCTGGTGCCCTCACAAATATATGGGGTGACATTGGAATGAAGGACATTCTGCACAGCAGGATCCCAACAGATGTTCCCAGCACCCATCCCCACACTGAAGGAGACTGAAGGTTTCTGTAACTTCACCACCCAAGTTCAGAATGCCACCCCCACCCCAAAGCCACATCTGAATTTGAAAGTGTAGCCCCCACTACTGCAAAGGAAAAGACTGCAGGCTGTCCCCACAAAGCAAGATCCCACAAGCTGCAAGCTGAAAACTGGCCTCCCTCACTGAGTCCACCAGCAAATACTAAACTCCCCCATTCCAAATTGGGAGCTGGGCTTGGACTGAACACTGCAGTTAACCCCTCAACCCAGTTCTCCCCACATGCTGTATCTACCTCCCACCAGCCCGCCTCCCTATTTCAGCTATCTTCCTTTTCCCTCCAACACTCCCATCATCTACTCTCCCCAACAATCCCTGCTGCATGGGATTCCACAAGCAGCAAAATGTGAAAATGGCCACTCATTGATGGAGTGGTTTAATGTAATCCTGAACATTGACCCAGAGGCAGTGAGAGGTGTCAAATCCTGCAGTTTCTGCCCCTTTTAAAAGGACCTCCCCACTCCCTATTCCCAGAGCCTGCGCTGAGAGCCAGAGACAGGAACAAGGTCCCAGTCATTGGGAACAATTCCCTCCAACAGTTCACCCCCAAAACCTCACAGACAGAAAGACAGGGGCCGGGAGGAAGGGGTGGGACGTGGGGGCAGTGGGATCCCACTTCCTTCGCATATGCTGACCCATCCACCCACCTCCCCATTAAAATGACAAGTTTCAGCGGAGTTTCTCCCAGCTATTCAGATCTGAAATACAGAAAAGAAAATGGCTGGATGAAGAGACCTGGAAAACCAGCCCTCCCCTCGGCAATTACCCTCTGCTCAGCAATAAACTACATTCGAGTGGTGCCTGCACCTTCCATTTAGCCCTCGCTGCTTTGTGGAGCTGTCTGAAACACAGATACAACTCTCCCACAATGATTTACAAATCTTTACATAGGCTCAGGACTCCTGATCTCCCCCTCCTCACATCTCTGACCACCCCACACACAAGCCCCAGAAGGGGCTAAAATTAGAAAGAAGGAACAAATGCACAGCAAGATCCCACATGCACTCTCACTGCATTCCAATAGAAGCACATCAAACACAGTTAGAAATCAGAGGCT
>NW_025979425.1:0-2795 GCF_021869965.1 Rhincodon typus | reverse complement strand
GTATCTCTCCGACTTGTCTGTCTTGTTCTCTCTATCCCAGGTTGTCATCTGCACTCGTGCTGGGAACTATTTCTCCTGCAAGATCCCACAAGCAGCAGTGTGACTGCAGACAGATTGCGTGTCTGCCTGATGCTGGTTAAGGGTTCAATTCTGGCTCCAATCCTGCTGTTTGCTAAATTTAAAACACTTCTCGCTCTCCCACTCTCCCCCACATCTCTCTCTGTCTCTCCCCTCTCCATCTCTGGATCTGTCTGTCTCTGTATCCCCCCATCTGTGATCTCTGTCTCTCTCTGTCTCTCTGATTTAATTGTGTACATTGTAATCTTTATCTTGCCTTTTTAAAAGACTGTAGCATTGATATTTGACAATATTCTGTTTTATAAACTGGGGCGCTGTTTCCCAGCAGTCTCTGTGCCAGTAATGCTGCAAACCATTGATGCACAGTGCAATCCCACAGGTCAGCCATTCCTACTCCATAATTAGTTGAAATCCCTCTTTATGTTCAGCCAATAGGCTGGCGGCCTCTTTGGGACACCTCTTTTAAAAAAAATCACCCCCTCTGACCCAGGGTTTAATTATGCAAGACTTTCCTTGTTTTTTTAAAAAATCTTTTTAAAGCCTTGTTAGTTCTCAGTGCAGTTTGAAAATAATTAAACACTGGTCCCACTCTCATCCCTAACAGCCTGACTATGCACACCCCGAGAGTCAGCACTGATAAGATAGTCAAGATATTTGCTGAGGATCTCTCAGGATTTTCCTGCTGTTGGTGTGGCTCCCAGAATCGATCTCTCTCTCACTTCTGGATCTGTGTCTCTCTTCTGTCCAATTCCCTATCCCTCCCTGCCCTGCACTACATGCAGCCATTTCTAGCTTGACTTTCAAATGTTGGTTGAAGTTTGATATCAGTAGAGTTTGATAATATCAAGATGAGTGTGTGACCCTTGGAAGAAAACAAGTCATGAAAGTATATGTGGGACACTTGGAGCATGTGACTGATATGTTGCTTACAAAGAACAGGTAACTGGTAGTAATTTAAACCAGTGTTTTGCATGAATCCTCACAGGCAAAGACACTATAAGTATAATAAAGATAATGGCAAGATTGTAATGAACAAGGAGAACAAAGAACAAAGAAAATTACAGCACAGGAACAGGCCCTTCGGCACTCCAAGCCTGCGCTGATCTGGATCCTCTACCTAAACCGTCGCCGATCTTCCAAGGATCTGTATCCCATTGCTCCCTGCCAATCATGTATCTGTCCAGATACATCTTAAATGATGCTATTGTGCCCGCCTCTACCACCTCCACCGGCAACGCGTTCCAGACACCCACCACCTTCTGCGTAAAGGACTTTCCACACATATCTCCCTTAAACTTTTCCCCTCTCACCTTGAAATTGTGACCCCTAGTAATTGAGTCCCTCACTCTGGGGGAAAAAGCTTCTTGCTATCCACCCTGTCTATACCTCTCATGATTTTGTAGACCTCAATCAGGTCCCCCTTCAACCTCCGTCTTTCGAATGTAAATAATCCTAATCTACTCAACCTCTCTTCATAGCTAGTGCCCTCCATACCAGGCAACATCCTGGTGATCCTCCTCTGCACCCTCTCCAAAGCATCCACATCCTTTTGATAATGTGGCGACCAGAACTGTACGCAGTATTCCAAATGTGGTCGAACCAAAGTCCTACACAACTGCAAAATGACCTGCCAACTCTTGTACTCAATACCCCGTCCGATGAAAGAAAGCATGCCGTACGCCTTCTTGACCACTCTATCGACCTGTGTTGCCACCTTCAGGGTACAATGGACCTGAACACCCAGATCTCTCTGTGCATCAATTTTCCCCAGGGCTTTTCCATTTACTGTATAGTTTGCTCTTGAATTGGATCTTCCAAAATGCATCACCTCGCATTTGCCTGGATTGAACTCCATCTGCCATTTCTCCGCCCAACTCTCCAATCTATCTATATTCTGCTGCATTCTCCGACAGTCCCCTTCACTATCTGCTACTCCACCAATCTTAGTGTCATCTGCAAACTTGCTAATCAGACCATCTATACCTTCCTCCAGATCATTTATGTATATCACAAACAACAATGGTTCCAACACGGGTCCCTGTGGAACACCACTGGTCACAATTCTCCATTTTGAGAAACTCCTTTCCACTACAACTCTGTCTCCTGTTGCCCAGCCAGTTCTCTATCCATCTAGCTAGTACACTCTGGACCCCATGCGACCCCGTCTTTCTCCATCAGCCTACCATTGGGAACCTTATCAAACACCTTACTGAAGTCCATGTATATGACATCTGCAGCCCTTCCCTCATCTATCAACTTTGTCACTTCCTCAAAGAATTCTATCAAGTTGGTAAGACATGACCTTCCCTGCACAAAACCATGCTGCTTATCACTAATAAGCCCACTTTCTTCCAAATGTAAATAGATCCTATCCCTCAGTATCTTCTCCAGCAGCTTCCCCACCACTGACGTTAGGCTCACCGGTCTACAATTACCTGGATTATCCTTGCTACCCTTCTTAAACAAGGGGACAACATTAGCAATTCTCCAGTCCTCCGGGACCTCACCCATGCTCAAGGATGCTGCAAAGATATCTGTTAAGGCCCCAGCTATTTCCTGTCTCGCTTCCCTCAGTAACCTGGGATAGATCCCATCCAGACCTGGGGACTTGTCCACCCTAATGCCTTTTAGAATACCCAACACTTCCCCCCCCACTTATGATGACTTGACCTAGAGTAATCAAACATCTATCCCTAACCTCAACATCTGTCATGTCC
>NW_025979424.1:0-6090 GCF_021869965.1 Rhincodon typus | reverse complement strand
GGCCCCGCTCTCACCATCACTGCCTAACCGGCCCCGCTCTCACCATCACTGCCTCACCGGTCCCGCTCTCACCATCACTGCCTAACCAGCTATGCTCTCACCATCACTGCCTCACCGGCCCCGCTCTCACCATCACTGCCTAACCGGCTATGCTCTCACCATCACTGCCTCACCGGCCCTGCTCTCACCATTACTGCCTAACCGGCTATGCTCTCACTATCACTGCCTCACCGGCCCTGCTCTCACCCTCACTGCCTCACCAGCCCTGCTCACACCGTCACTGCCTCACCAGCCCCACACTCACCATCACTGCCTCACCAGCCCTGCTCTCACTGGCTCACTCTTGATCCACTTCCGTCACTCCGGCCCACGCTCGATCTGTCCTCGCTGTGCCTTCAGCCCCCGCCACGTGGTTCCAGGTCATGGCCTGGGTTATTTCCAAATCCTTGGGTAGGTAGTTAAAAGGGGTGGGGTAGGGATAGAATTGCTATAGAGGGAGAGAGAAGAAGTGGGGAAAATAGGAAGGACAAAGAAAGAATGAGAAGGAGAACTGGTGAGCAGAGTGGAGCTCTGAATGGAGTGACATTCCCTGCTGCCATCTTGCCAGAAATTAACAGTTTCACATTGTTCATGAGGCGGTTTGTGCCTTTAGGATGCTTCATGATGTTTAATGTAAGAAACAGGGTCAAAAACAACATCTTCAGTTATAACCAGACTTCCAACACAAGGCACGTTAACAACAGACATATCTGTAGGAAGGTCATGAAAAGGCAGCCTGGGTCACTAGGTCAGCTTTCTGCTGTGCTGCAACATCCCTTATACACCCTGAACCTCCTCATCTTCATCAAACCATCACCAAACAGGCCATTGGCTGGAGAAAACAAGGAAACTTGGAGCAAATACTAGATGGAATAAAATACTCTTGAACCCAGCAGCAATCAAATATATTCCAGGAGACCCTCAATCCAACAGTTTTCCTCCCTTCCTTTATGAAACACACTGTGTAAAACGTTTTCATAATTTATCTTCATTGAGATCAAACTCTAATTTTAAGACTCTGAACTGAGGCTGACACTACTGAACCAATAGAAAAAGTTTCTCTATGTCAGCACTGTTTGTTCACTTTTGTATCTTGAAAACTCCAATTAAATCACCCATTAACTTTTCAAATTACAGTAAATACAACCTTACAAGCCAGTAAAAAATTTGACCCCATAAACATGGGGTAAGAGTAGGCCATTCAGCCCCTCCAACCTGTTCCACCATTCAATAAGATCATGGCTGACATGATTGTACCTCAAATCCACATTCCTGTCCACCCTGATAACCCTTCAACCCTCTGTTTAAAAAGAATCTACCTACATTTGCCTTAAAAACATTTGAAGACTCTGGTCCTACTGCCTCTTGAGGAAGAGAGTTCCAAAGCACTGCTGCCTCACAGCGCCAGGGACCCAGGTTCAATTCCACCCTCGGGCAACTGTCTGTGTGGAGTTTGCATGTTCTCCCCACGTCTGCGTGGGTTTCCTCCGGGTGCTCCGGTTTCCTTCCACAGTCCAAAAGATATGCAGGCTAGGTGGATTGGCCATGCTAAATTGCCTGTAGTGTTCAGGGATACATAGATTAGGTGGATTATAGGGGAATTGGTCTGGGTGGGATGCTCTGTGAGTCGGTGTGGACTTGTTGGGCCGAAGGGCCTGTTTCCACACTGTGGGGATTCTATGATCTAAACCTCTGAGTGAAAAAAGTTTGCCCACTAACGTAAATGAGCGACCCCTGACTTTTAAGCAGAGACCCCAGGCTCTATTTCTCCCACAAGAGGAAACATTCTCTCTACATCCAGCCTGTTAATACCCCTCAGGAGCTTACATGTTGCAATCAAGTCACCCCTTATTCTTCAAGTCCCCAGAGGATACAAGCCTGTCCACTCCTTCCTCATAGGACTACCACCCGTTCCAAATATCATGTTGTAAACCTCCGAGCTGCCTCCAATGCATTCACATCATTCCATACATACAGTGACCAGAACTGTATACAGTACTCCAGATGTGGTCTCACCAGTGCCCTGGATAACTGAAGCACATCCTCTGTGCTCTTGTATTCAATTCTCCTTGCAATAAAACATAACACCCTATTAGCTTTCCTGATTACTTGCTGTACCTGCATACTAACCTTCTGTGCTTCAAGCACTAGGACACCCAGATCCCTCTGCATCTTAGAACTCTGCAACCTCTCACCATTTATATAATGTGCAGGTTTCTTCTTTCTGCCAAAATTGGCATTTGACAATTCATATTTGTCTACATTATAGTTCATTTGTCAAATCTTTCGCCATAAGAAAATAAACCATAAAAGGTAGAAGCAGAAGTAGGCCATTCAGCCCATCAAGTTTGCAATTCAATGAGATCATGGCTGATCTTATAATCCTCAACTCCACTTTCCTGTTTTTCCCCATAACTCTTGATTCCCTTACTGATTAAAAATCTGTCTATCTCGGCCTTGAATATACTTAATGGCCCATCATTGACAGCCCTCTGCAGTAAAGAATCACATCCTGGGATCAATCCAGTGAACCCTCTCCGGACTTCCTCCAATGCCAACATATCTTTCCTTTAGATAAGGGGCCCAAAACTGTTCACAGTACTCCAGCTGTGGTCAGACAAATGCCATGTATAGTTTTAGAAAAATCTGTCTATTTGTAAAACTCATACCTTTACATATAAAGGCCATTATTCCATTTTCCTTCCCAATTACCTAATGTTCTTTGATGATAACTTTTTTTTTGTGGATGAGGACTCTCAACTCACTGTGTTCTGTAGATTGCTGCAGCTTTTCTCTATATAAATAATTTTTTTTTGTTATTCTCTCATGGGATGTCAGCATTGCTGGCTGGTCCAGAATTTATTAGAACATATAACACAGAACAGTACAACACAACCACGGGCCCTTTGGCCCATGATGTTTTGCCGAACATGACACCAAATGAAACGAATTCTTTCTGCCTGCCTTTGGTCCATATCCCTCCATTCCTTGCATATTCATGCACTAATCTAAAAGCCCCTTAAATGCCCCTATCATACCTGCCCATCTACTTCTATAGTCATTTTCAGGGAGCTGCAGACCAGGACTCTGAGATCCTTCTGCACATCAATGCTGTTCAAGGTCCTGCCATTACCTGAATGCTGGTCTTTCATATTTGATCTTCCAAAGGGCAACACCTTGTACTTGCCCAGGTTAAACTCCATCTGCCATTTCTCCGCTCATATCTGCAACTGCTAATTTACTCCCTCCAATACCATGGGCTGTTTGTGCACTTACTTTTTGTAACATCTTTGAGTCTTCTTTGCAACTTACTTTCCAACCTATCCTTGTGTCGTCCCCAAACATGACAAACATACCATTCGTCCCTTTATCTAGATCATTTATATAAACTGTAACCAGTTGAGGCCCCAGCATTGACTACTGCGGCAAACCACACATTACGTCTTGCCAACCTACAAAAGATCTACTTACATTTACTCTCTGCTTCCTGTTAGCCAACAAATATTCTATCACTTTCAATGTGCTACCCCCTTCTGCACAAGCTTTCATTTTCGACAATAATCTTTGATGGGGCACCTTATCAAATGTATTCTGGAAATCTAACCATACTACATCTACCCATTCCCCTTCTTCCACAGCACATGTTGCCTCCTCAATGTACTGCTAAAGATTGATAAACACAATTTCCTTTCATACAAAATCATGTTGACTCTGCCTGATTTCCATGAACTTATTGAAGTGCATTGTTATGACACCTTTATGAATAGCTTCTAATATTTTCCTTATGACAGATGTTAAACTAACTGGTCAGTAGTTTCTATTTTCTGTCTGTAATAACTGAGGAAGCCAGACTAGAATGGAACATCATTTATTGTTGAATATCAAAATAGAGCTACTGATCATGACATACATATGTTAGTCCCAGCCCAGGACAGACAGTTCTGCAGATGCATCCATGGGTCTGCTTTATGTTTTTTACCCTTTTTAAACACTAACCACCATCAATAAAACACCCGTGTAGCCAATTAAATATTCAAATGGAAAGCCTAGCTGGGTCTCCTTTATATAGGGCTGAGGTGATGAGCTCTAGCTGGGAAGGAAATTACCTGTTACCAAGGAAACTCATACTCAACAAGCGCCACAGGGAGATTAGTTAGAGATTCCCCATGTCAATCTTCCTTTTTGAGCAATCTAACGAGACCATAATTGAATCAAGGGAGTTTTGAAGAATTAATATTAGCGTATCAATATCTCGCTCACCATTTTATTAAGTCCTGAGGATAAAGTCCATCAGGACCCATGCCCTTCTCAGCCTGCAGTTCCAATAATTCACTCAGTATCACTTCCCTGAGATCCACCCTCCCTTCCATTTCCTGATTTATTACTGCTTCTTGAATGCTCCTTGTCTGTTGTGAAGACTGATGCAAAATATCTGTTCAATTCATTTGCTATTTCTTTATTGTCCATTATTAATTCTCCAGTTCGACTTTCTATAGAACATGTGTCAGACAAAATTTAATCTTTTCGTTATTTCAAAGACCACAATTCAATTTCCCCAAAGTCTGTTCTTGTTCCCAGGTATGAATCCTCTCCTCTGATAGCCTGTCATATTAACTGAGAGTTTTTACATCAATGTCAATTTGGGACATTCCAACTAGCACCTCTACAATACTCGTCTGGTGAGAGTGCTATACAATACTCTGGCTGAAGCTTAAAGTACACCTTACACAAGGGCAGTTCTGCCTGCAGCGCTATATTAACTCTAATCATATCTGGCATTCCATTGTTAGATTCTGCAAAAATTTCAAAGCACTGATTATGAACATTCAAAGTCTTGCACTAGCTCCTCCCTGTCCCACAACCTTCAGATCACACCGTCACCATCTTACATTGATAATGATCTTTAACATAACAGATATCCAAAGCATCTTCTTAGGAAGGAATATCAGACAGGATTTGACAACCAAGTCATAAGAGGAGGAGATTGTAGTTCCTCTGCTTTCTAACGGTAATACCAATAAAGTACTTGGATCCTGTTTATTTTAAGATATCTGGGTGGTCTATTTATAACTAAACTAGTACAGACATTGCCAAGTGGTCTTTGAACATGACCAGTGCCTAGGGTACAGTCTGACTGTGGCCCCTGGTCATGGGATAACATCAAGACACTTGGCTCATCGGCATGTTGAGCTTTTGGCAGGGATATTACTTTTTTTTACTTTTCAAATGAGAACACAATATCCCCTTTTTTCTCGAAGATGATTGACCGCACCCTATTCCATCGAAACGCACTGCACCTGTTTTAACTCAATGAAGTAGGTTTCAGCCATACACTGGTTCAATTCTCAGGCAGTTCCCTGACCAATCAGTCAATCTGCTTGGTTTAAAATGTAAACAAAGCTTGGCAGTTAACTGTCAATCAGTATCAAAAAGTACTTTCTCCATGACAACACGTCTACTAATCTGAGTCCACTTGCCAACCAATCCGCACTCCCCTCTCATGCTATATTAAGGTTGGTTTTCCCCTTGAATTGGCATTCTGGTGAATTGTCCTGATGAGTGCAAGATGGAAAGCATTGACAATATGTATGTCTTTTTACCAGCAACACTCTAATACTCACACTAATGTACAACTAAACATCCAGACTCCTTCAGCCTTAAGGGTTCTGCCAATAGTACAGGGACCCTGATGAAATCTCCTACCTGTTGCTCCTTGACTGGTTGGCTGACAGAAATTTGTTTCAGAACCAGTTGTTCTCCTGGCTCGAGTTGAGCACCTGTGTTAGCGCTGGGATGTTATAGCCAGGCTATGTCTGTGCTGGCTCAAGGCTGAGGGTGTTAATTTTCAACTTTCAAACTTGGTTTGTATTATACTGTTACATGTAGCATAACAGAAATCGGAGAATTTGTTCCATCTGGACCATGCTGATCCCTCATGATCCCTGTGACCGAGTCCTGATCCCCCTGCTTCCTGTGATCCAGACTCAATAATTAACGATCCAAATGACTCAGATCTGATTCCTCCTGATCCCTTTGGCCCAGTCCTGGTCT
>NW_025979423.1:0-6090 GCF_021869965.1 Rhincodon typus | reverse complement strand
GGAATGGCATTGTGATAGAGGAGAGAATAGGCAATTTATCTACTTTCAAAGATGCTAAACTTAATATTTCCTTTCTCACTACATTTACGTCATCCGATATTTACCTTTCTCTTTAACCACCATGCCTGTGTTACTTGTGTATTACTTGTATTCATCAAAAACCATGCCAGAGTCTTCTGTCTCCCCATACAAGCTACCTGTTTGGTCTCTAATAAACCGTCTCTTTCTCTCTGCATTCCAAATTTCCTTTTAATTTTCATGATTATGCTCTTTTGCAATCATCCATGTTTTCTGCAGTAGTCAGCTCTTGATATCTGATGCATACTTTCTTTACTTGTCTTATCCTGCCCTGAATGTTATAACTCAGGAAGCCAGTTAGTGAAGGATACAACTGAATCCAAACTTTGTGTACTTTTTACATTTATTTGCAGAGGTTTAAATGATAAACATCCACCTCCTAACTCATCATCCACTGCCCTTCAGTCTGCATTTATTTGGACACAGGGTTATGACACATCTCCTCAGCTATCACTTCCTCAGGTGGGACTTGCACCTGATCTTTATAGCCCACAGGTAGAGACAGTACCACTGCAGCATGAAGGCCCTACTCTGTGCGTTTATTTATTTTGTTTACAGCTACTCTATTTAATTTCTTAAGTGTTTCATTTAGCTTATTTTTCTAATCCATCTGTTCAGAGATATTATTACACATCCCTGAAGCAGATGGGACTTGAACCCAGGCCTCCTGATTCAAATGTAGGGACACTACCACTGAACCACAAAGGCTCCACTCTGTGCACTTATTTATTTTGTTTACATCAGCGCTGCATATTTATAGAATCCCAGTTAATACCTACTACCTGCATGCGGTTAAACGTACAATTAAAAACAGAAAATGCTGGAGAAACTCAGCAGATCTGGCAGCACGTGTGGACAGAAAACAGTTAACTCTACTTCAGAACAGACTCCTTCAGTTCAGAAGTAGCCACATCAGACTTGAAACATTTATTCTGTTAACTCAGCACCTTTTGACTTTCTTTCAGATTTCCAGCTGGACACAGCTTGCCATTCTAACAGGTGATCTGGATTTGGGAGTCCCAGCACTGTTCTTTAATGAGCCATATTTGCACTGACTTTTCTCTTCCTTTACTGTCTCCCACTGCTCTGACACAGATTTACCTTCTATAGCTGTTTCCAGTTAGCTGAATCAGATTGTAGCTTAATATCCCCAAAGCTAAGTCCAGAACTGTCCCATCTGTTATTGGTATTGCAATGTACTGGCTGAACAAATTTTCCTCAACACATTTTAAGAATTCTGTGACCTCTATACATTTGACACTGATTCTGTCCCAGTTAATATTGGGGCGTTATAAATTATGAAAAGTGGAAACTGATGGAGTTTTCACTTCTATTCTGTGAATTAAGGAGACTTGTGTTGTAATTACAGGTTCACAGAATTGGGACAGCATAGTAGGAGGCCATTCAGTCCATCGTGCCTCAACCATCTCTCTGTGCACATTAACTTAGCTCCAATCTCCTCCTTTATCCTGAAGCCCTGACTGAAGTACATCATTTCTGCTTAAATAATCATCCAATGCCCTCTCGGATGCTTCAATTGAACCTCCCTGCAACCACAATTCCAGGCAGTATATTCCTGACCCTAACTACTCACTGTTTGAAAAAGTTGTTTCTCACTTCATATTTGCTTCTTTGGCAAAATACTTTGAAATTGTGCCCTTTGGTTCTTAATCCAATTACAAGCAGAAACTGTTTCTCCCTACCTATCTCTACTCCAGACCCTTTGTCATTTTGAAACTTTCATTCAAATCTCCCCTCAGTTTTCCTATCCAGGGAAAACAGTTCTCACTTCACCAATCCATCCTGATAACTGAGGTTTCCCATCCACAGAACAATTCCCATAAACCTCTGCCGTTCTGTCTCCAATGTGTTCATTTCTTTCCTAAAGTGTAGTGCCCAGAACTGTACATAGTACACCATTTGAAGTCTTTTTTCTTTATTCATTCATGGGATGAGAGCGTCGCTGGCTGGGTAGCATTTATTGCCCATTCCTAATTACCCAGAGGGCAGTTAAAAGTCAACCACATTGCTGTGGGTCTGGAGTCACATGTAGGCCAGACCAGGTAAGGATGGCAGTTTCCTTCCCTAAAGGACATTAGTGAACCAGATGGATTTTTCCTGATGATCAACAATGGATTCATGGTCATTGTTAGATTCTTAATTCCAGATATTTTATTGAATTCAAATTCCACCAGCTGCTGTGGCGGGATTCGAACCCAGGTCCCCAGAACATTATCTGGGTCTCTGGATTAACAATCCAGCGATAATACCACTAGGCCATCACCCAGTCTAACCAGTCTCCTGAAAAAGGTTCACCATCACTTCCCTGCTCTTAAATTCTATACATAGAGTCATAGAATCCTATAGCACAGAGACAGGCCCTTTGGCCCAAACTGGTCCATGCTGACCAAAACGTCCATCCACGCTAACCCCATTTCCCTACACTTGGCCCATAGCCTTCTAAAAATTTCCTATCCATGTATTTATGCAAATGCCTTTTAAATGTTGTTAATGTACCAGCCTCAACCACTTCCAGTGGCAGCTCATTCCATGTGTGTACCACCTTCTGTGTAAAAAAGTTGCCCCTCAGGTTCCAAGTATTCTTCCCCCTACCTTAAACTGATGCCCTCCAGTCTTCAATTCCCTAGCCCTTGGAAAAAGACTGAGTGCCTTCACCCTATCCATGCTTCTCATGATCTTACACACTTCTATAAGAGCCTCCATCAGTCTCCTACGCTCTAAAGAAAAAAGTCCTCGCTTGTCCAGCCTCTCCCTGTAACTCAGTCCCTTGAATCCTGGCAACATCCTTATAAATTTCTTCTGCACTCTTTCCAGTTTAATAACATCCCTCCTATAGCAAGGTGACAGAAACTGAACACAACGCTCCAAGCAGCCTCACCAATGTCATGTACAACTGCATCATAGCTTCCCAACTTCTATGATCAATGTCCTGACTGATGAAAGCCAGTGTGCCAAAAGCCTTCTTCACTCCCCTGTCTACCTGTGAATCCACTTTCAGAGAACCGTGCACCTGAACTCCAAGGTCCCTCTCTTCCACTACACTCCTTAAGGCCCTACCATTCACCATCAAACTCCTACCTGGATTCGATTTTCCAAAATGCCACAACTCACACTTATCTACATTAAACTCCATTTGCCACTCTCCGGCACATTTCCACAGATGATCAAAATCCTGCTACAACTTCTGATAACCGTCCTCACTGTCCACGGTACCGCCTATTTTAGTGTCATCCAGAAACTTGCCATACTAATGAAGTCTAGAATATTGAATTTTGTATTAACAGCTCCCTCTACCTGTGCTGCCACCTTTAGTGAGTTAAACATATATACCCACAAGTCTCTCTGCTCCTGTACAACATTTAGAATGTACCCTTTATTTTATACTCTCTCCGTGTCATTTGTACTGAAATGTATCACTACACATTTTTTCCGCAACAAACTAAATCTGCCACCTTTCTGTCCACTTGAATAGCTCATTGCTTGTCTGATTTTCTTCCAACATTTAATTGAGATTATTTCTACCCCTGCCGAAACAGAATTGGAAAAGCAACATGACAAACTCGTGGCAGTGGAGGAGTCACATGAGATTGTGGCAAGGTGGAATTTGATGTTATCAATGTTCTGCAGAAGCAAATGTTTGTTGGATGATTTCTGAGAATTAGTGCTATGATCAAAAGGAGTCAACAAAGAACAGATCCTTAAAAGACACTAAGCATAACACTGCAATATCATAGGATTCTTCACAAGGATTAGGACGCATCATAAATTCATACTCACCCCTCGATTACTGGCATTCTCCTGTAAAAATTTTCTAAATTTGTTAAGGAAAATGTATCTGGATGCCTCACCCTGAAACGATAATGTTTAAACAATTTAGTCAGGTGAAGTGAACTGCACAGTATCTAACCATTTTGTTACAATCTCAGTTAGTGACTACATCATAAGATATAGGAGCAAAACTTGGCCATTTGGCCCATTGAGTCTGTTCCGTCATATAGTTGTGGTTGATAGGTTTCTCAATCCTATTCTCCTGCCTTCTCCCCATAACCTTTGACCCCCTTATCAAGAACTTATCTACCTCTGTCTTAAATATACTCAATGACTTGGCCTCCACAACCTTCTGTGGCAATGAGTTCCACAGGTTCACCACCCTCTGGCTTAAGAATTTCCTCCTCATCTCAGTTCTAAAGGGTCATCCCTTTATTCTGAGGCTGTGCCCTCAGTTCCTAGACTCTCCTACTAGTGGAAACATCTTCTCCACATCCATTCTATCCAGGCCTCTCAGTATTCTGTAAGTTCTAATCAGATCATCCCCTTATCCTCCTAAACTTCATAGAGTACAGACCCAGAGTCCTCAATCGCTCCTCATATGACAAGACTGTCAGCGCTAGGATCATTCTTGTAAACCTCCTCTGGACCCTCTCCAATGCCAGCACATCCTTTCTTAGATATAGGGCCCAAAACTGCTCACAGCATTCCAAATGCATTCTGAACAGAGCCTTATACAGCCTCAGCAGTACATCTCTGCTCCTGTATTCTAGCCCTCTTGAAATGCATTTGCCTTCCTAAATGCCAACTGAACCTGCATGTTAACCTTAAGAAAATTCTGAACTGGGACTCCCAAGTCTCTTTCTGCTCCAGATTTCTCAAGCTCTCCACATTTAGAAAGTAGTCTATGCCTCTTTTCTTCCTAACAAAGTGCATAATCTCATACTTTCCTACAATGTATTCCATCTCCCACTTCTTTGCCCACACTAGCCTGTCCGAGTCTTTAAGCAGCCTCCCCACTTCCTCCACATATCTTTGAGACACCTGCAAATTTAGCAATGATGCCTTCAGTTTGGCCAAGTCACCAGGACAAAGTCTCCTGCTCTTCTTGAAAATATATGATAACAACTAATAGGACAGACAGACACACACACACATCTGTTTCCTATCTAGAAATGGGATCCACTAATTAGATTGAGGTCAATCAGGAGTGAAATCCAGAAGCCGACTTCTTAAATATACAGGAGGGTTTGGACGTTCGGGCAGAATTAACTGAAATTTTTGAAACTGACTACAAAGGTGTGCACATCAATGAATTTGAAAGACAGGTAGTTAAATAGATTTTGGGGATAAATCAGCTATGGTCTAACTGAATGATGGGGCATGGGCTGAATGGGCTACTCCTGCTCCTATTTATCTTATTATCTCAGGTCCTCACTAAATGCCACTAACATTTTATTTCTAAACCAAAATTTCTAAACCAAAGGCCTAGGTCATCCATATCTCTCAAGCCTATACCTGAACATCTTCCGTTTATACAAACTCAACATCTTGCGTGGACTATTTCTCCATTCCAACTTCAGTAGTGCAGTATTTTCAGATACTTGTCCTGACTCTGATTTTCTTCCTGAACCCCTGCATCACAATAACTTTTAACCCATTTCAAACATCACCACCAAAGCTACCTACTCGGCCAGAGAATGCAGGAGAACACGAACACCACCAGATTTAGGTGGTGAGCTGGAAGTGAAGTTCAAAATTTCCACTGTGCACCACAAGTCAACCACAGCATTCTATATTTTGTTACAGTGATTACACAGGTACACTGCTGAGCTGGCAAAAACAGACGATAAACCCGAAAGACAGGATTAGTTGAATTGCATGACTGTGTTTGGAGCTAGCATCAACAAGAAATGAGATAAGCACAATGATAACAAATTGCCATTTTAATCATGTTAATAACAGAGAGTCACATGGCACAACAGAGAGCTCCATGTGGCAATATTGACAGTGGGCAGTGAAGTGCATGTTCGAATACTGACAGTGGGCAGTGAGCTCCAAAATGGGAATATTCACAGTGGACAGAGAGCTACACATAGGAATACTGACAGTGGGCATTATGCTCCACCATGGGAATATTGAGATAACAAGGTGTATAGCTGGATGAACACAGCAGGCCAAGCAGCATCAGAGGAGCAGGAAAGCTGACGTTTCCAGCCTAGA
>NW_025979422.1:0-6090 GCF_021869965.1 Rhincodon typus | reverse complement strand
CACCTATCCCCTCCTCCCACCTCAAGCCCCACCCCCATCTCCTACCTGCTAACCTCATCCTGCCCCCTTGACCTGTCTGTCCTCCCTGGACTGACCTATCCCGTCCCTAACTCCCCACCTACACTCACCTTTACTGGCTCCATCCCCGCCTCTTTGACCTGTCTGTCTCCTCTCCACCTATCCTCTCCTCTATCCATCTTCTATCCGCCTCCCCCTCTCTCCCTATTTATTTCAGAACCCCCTTCCCCTCCCCCATTTCTGAAGAAGGGTCTCAGCCCAAAACGTCAGCCTTCCTGCTCCTGTGATGCCGCTTGGCCTGCTGTGTTCATCCAGCTCTACACCTTGTTATCTCAGATTCTCCAGCATCTGCAGTTCCTACTATCTCCTCTTACTTAAAAGCACTTATAAAGACACTTACTGTGGTGGTTTAACACTGAGGCTCGTCATCACCTTCCCAAGGATATTTGGGAATGGGTAACAAATGGTGGCCACGTTAATGCAGTTGCCATGTCCTGAAGGCACAGTGGTAATGTCACTGCACCTGTTATCCAGAGCTGATGCCCTGGGGATATAGGTTCAAATCTTACCACAGCAGCCGATGGAATTTAATTTCAATTAATCAATTTTTGATTGAAAGATAGCTGCAGTGACGGTGTAATTGTGACAGTGAAGTAACTATCATTGATTATTGTAAAAACCCATCTGATTCACCAATGTCCTTTAGGGAAGGAAACTGCCATTCTTACCTCTTCGGGCCTACATGTAACTCCAGGCCCGCAGCAATGTACTCGACTGTTGACTGTCCTCTAAATCAAAATTGTACTGGAACAGCAGGAGGCCATTTGGCCCATTGTGTCTGCACTAGTTCTCCAAATGAACACTATGACTTGGTGCCATTTTCCTCCCTTTTCCCCATACTCTTGCACATTGTATCCATTTAAACATCCATCCAATGCCCTCTTGTATCCTTCAGTTGAATCCGGCTCCACCACATTTCCAGGCAGTGCATTCCAGACCCTAATTGCTGGAGGTGTGCAAAAGGTTTTTCTCCTGTCATGTTTATTTCTTTTGCAAATCGCTTTAAATCTGTATCCTCTCATTTTTGATCCTTTTACAAGTAGGAACAGTTTCTCCACATCACGTCTATCAATGATTTTGCAAACTTCAATCAGATCTCCTCTCAGCCTCCCTCTGTCCATGTAGATCAGTCCCAACCTCTCCTGTCTATCCTCATCACTGAAGTGTTTTACCCTCAGAGCCATTCAACTCGCAAACTACTCCATCCAACGGCAATTAGAGATGGGGCAATAAAGGCTGACCTTGCCACTCACATCCCATAAAAGAATAAAGAAAGAAAATGAGAAATGATAATGAGATATCAATGGTTACACTACACCGTTTATGTGTACATACTGCCCATTGTACTCTTGTCAGTTCACACCCAATATTGAGAAATAGTCACTTCTTGTTATTTAAAGACGATACAGTAAAATGGATCAGGTGCTGAGCAACACACAATTTTTGAAACGTTTCTCACTATCACTGCCTTTAATCTTATTTCAACTTCAGCATAGGTGTGGACCGCAATTCTG
This sequence comes from Rhincodon typus, assembly GCF_021869965.1. Lineage (NCBI taxonomy): Eukaryota > Metazoa > Chordata > Chondrichthyes > Orectolobiformes > Rhincodontidae > Rhincodon > Rhincodon typus. The sequence goes on along the minus strand of NW_025979422.1, from coordinate 4,498 downwards.
GTGTGAAGTCATCTAAATAATATTTACACAGGCAGTGTGGCTCTGTCTTCAGGACGGACTTTACTCCCCACCTTGTAGCAGCAATATAACACAATTGATGTGAAGTGTATAACATGAGCTAGCAAGATTGTCAACTTGCAAATCTAACCAATATCCTCAGCTCCTTCAGTCATAGTCAGGAGCATGACTGAAATCTGTAGGTTCCATCTTATTGAGTCAGGTATGAGTCCCAAACTAGGAACAGCTCGGATCTTTGACTAGTACAGCAGAGCCACGAGGGGTTGAGTCAGACAGAGTGGCACTCTGGTGAAGCTCACCTGTCCTGTGCAGAGCTGTCTCTAGACAGGTGAATAACAGAATCCCTACAGTGTGGGAGCAAGCCATTTGGCCCATCAAGTCCACACTGACCCTCCAAAGAGCATCCCCCTACCCTAACCCTGTAACCCTACATTTCCCATGGCTCATTCACATAACCTGCACCTGGACACTATGGGCGACTTAGAATGGCCATCTAACCACCATCCTACATGTCTTTTATGGGAGGAAACCAGAGCACCCAGAGGAAACCCACATAGACACGGGGAGAATATGCAAACTCCATACAGACAGTCACCTAAGGCTGGAATTGAACCCAAGTCCCTGGTGCAGTGAGGCAGCAGTGCTAACCACTGAGCCACCGTGCTCCCCCAAATCACATTGTGTTCGACCCCCTCTTAGAGGACAAATTCGCCTATTATGACCTCAGGCAATGTTTTATAGTCAGTTATATACTTAGGGCTGTAGCTACTGTTGTATTGTAGGATTCACGCCAGCCACATTGTACACAGCAAGATCCCACAAATGGCAACGGTGTTGCGGTGAGACAATCTGTGATGTTGTTTTAACAGAAAAATGTTACCAGGAATCAAAGCGGACTGCTTTGCACTCTTTCCAATACAGCCGTGGGATCCAATCAATCAATCGATTGATCGGAAGGTGGCAGCACATGCGGAGGCAGGTATGCAGTTGGAAAGATGATGGCTGTCCCAGCAATGGCCTTTCTGTGTTGAGTGTTGCTCAGGACCCCCACTCTGTCACAACAACTTTGGCTCCAGTTGTCCTTAGACGAGTACAGTCAGCAAAGTAGGTATAAGTTTCCTCTGAGCTCTTGGATCGGCTGGCTGGGCTATCCATTTCTGTTCACCTCTTCCAAGCACTCAGCAGCCATCAGCGACTGCCTCACACTCTGTACAACCTGGGCTTCAACCTTAAGTCTCTGGATGGGGACTTGAATGTACAAACTTTGTAACACAGAGGCCCTGAACTGTGGCTGGTACACACCACAAGGATGTAGCCTTGGCCTGTAGAGAAGCTGAAGCAGAGCAGCAAGGTAGCTTGTCAATGTTAGCAGAAAGATCTATTAAAATCAATACAAGAACCAGGTACCCATTCCAGATAAGTAAGATACCCAACAGGATCCAAAGCCATACTTTAACAATGAGTAAGTAACTCCTGTCTATAGAGCACTTTTAGTAAAACATTCCAAGGCATTGCAGAGGAGTATTATGAGATTTAATGGACATCAGCTGCAGAGGGAGAAATCAGGCCTTGGAATATTACCTTGTGGGGGTTTTAAGGAGAAAGACAGAAAGGTGGAAAGACTTCTCAAGGGAATTCTGAAGCTAAATGCCTCCTGAAAACTCAAGCACCATTGGGTAGAGTGGTTGACACCAAAAGGCCACAACTGGAGGGTGTGGGTATCCTGGAGGATTGTGGGACTGGAGAAGATTACAGCAACATAGGGAAAGACAAAGCCTTTGAGGGATTAGGAAAAGAACAATTTTAATATCCAGTACTTTGGCAGACTGAAGCAAATATCTATCATCGTGTGCTGAGGTGATGATGAATCGGGGTTGGTGCATGATAGGAGACAGACACTGATGGAGTACTAGGTAGCTATGAGGCTACCAGGAAGAATGGTTGAAACAATGCAATTGATTATTGGAGTTAAGAGTTTTGCATCATTCGTACAACCAGAACCAGTTTAGCAGCAGGCAGCATCGTTAGGAAGGGGGAAAAGCTCACTTAACTACTCGCCTAAACTTCCTTGAAGAATTAACTTCACTGATTTATGAGGGGAAGACTTCCCAAATGGGGAATCTTGATTTCCAAAAGACTCTTGGCAAAGATCCATGCAAAAGGCTATAGAATATGTTGGAAGAACAGAGACTGGGGAGGAATGTATAAAGAAGAAACCAGCATGAGAGAGACAAAGTGCAGGGTTAGGGGGACAATGCAGAAAAGTGACACTAAGTGAGTGCTAGCGCAGACATAATGGGATGAATGGCCTCCATCTGCACCATAACATCCTGTGATTCAGTGTGTTAGAGTGGTGGTGATTACTGATGGGAGAGAACCTCAAGAATTAACATGATGAACTCTGCCATTTCCCATTTACTTATGTTACCCAGATTCAGAGACTCGACACACGCTGCTCAAATCAGTCATTTTCTGCCAAGCTAGAAGAGAAAGTGCAATGAGACAAGAAAACTCTGCAGCAGCAGGATTCATTGTGCAAGAGAGCAGAATAAAGACAAATAAAATTTAATGCAGACAAATTTAAAATAATTAACTTTTAAACTATTAAGAATAATCGAATAATTAAAACACTGTAAGTAAGAATGCCAGCTCAATGTCAAATGATACTATACGCTGGGAATATGCTGCAAAATATGGTGATAAGACATTAGCAAATTAAGTGAGTGGGTAAAACTCTAGCAGAGGGTGTTTAATGTGGAAAATATGAGGCCATCCTGAGACACAGAAAGACAGACCCAGGTAGTTTTTCAAGGGTGAGATAGGAGGATTAGGGGAAGAATGCATCAATTAATCAGTCCACATGCAACGATTACTGAAAATTTGTGACAGGTACAAAAATAATTAAAAAGCAATGGAGTGTGGATCTTGAACACTCCAGTTAAGGGTTTGAGCATTGCAATAAATGTGTGCATTATATTGTTGGATTTTTAAAATAGAGGCTGACAGATTTTGGTCGGTTCTGCAAAGGGTTTTTTGAAGGTCAGAAAGTCAATTTGAAACAGTAACGTAAATGCATCAGTTCTAAAAAGGCACATAACTTCTGTCAACTGGTTACTATGAGGGTGGCATTTTATTTCAGATTTTTAGTGAACTCAAATATCACTATCTGCCATGATATTAAATTTGAATCTATGTCCACACATTATTAGGCTAGGGCAGTGGATTAAAAGATCAGCAACATTACTACTATACCACCACCTCTCAGGTAGTTATACTGATGAGTTTATGACAAGCAGAGTAAATATATTGGGGCAATTCAGTTAGTTTTAACTTCAGAACAGAAGTGAGTTCAAAAGAATCTGGAGTTCAATTCAGAAAGTAGAATATTTTCTCCTAGCTGAAGAATCAAGTATTTTCTTGTTCACTTCAGATTGATGTGGTTTCCAGGCATCTGAGCCACGATAGTTTGGATAGAAATCTTCAAGTTGCTTGAACTGAGAACATTTAAGCATTCAAGAATCTGAGCTTTTGACACACATGGATTTGGAAATAAATTCTAAAAAAGGTCTCACCTGTTAAAGGGGAAAGAATCTGGAAATCATCATTTAACTAAAATTTCAAGCATATTTCTCTGGGACTGAGTCTCTGTAAGGAATGGTTCTGGGAAACAGGTTGAAATTTTGTTTTGATATTTGTGTTAAGATATTTCTAACTATAGTGCATGTAGCTTTGTTTACTTTCTTTCATGGAATAAAGCTGTGTTGTGTTCTTAAAGCTCATCTTAGCCTCATGTTAATATGCTTTAGTGACTAACCATCATGTTGGTAACTTACAAAACTTAAATCTGCGATTCACCAAGCCAGGTTTCAATCAAGAATCTGACTTGTCCAGTGTTACCATCTGCTGGGACCTTAACAATGTCTAGATTTGGATGTTACATTGCAGTTATGCAGAATTCTGCTTCAACCCTATGTGGAATGTTACATTCAGTTCTAAATATCCAGGATCACAGGACTGTTACAGCGCAGAAGTAGGTCATTCTGCCCATCGTGCACAGATTAGTTCCATTCCCTAGTACCAATCTCCTGTCTTTTACTCATATCCCTGTACTCCATTTCTATCCAAATAACCATCCAATGCCCCCCTTGAATGCGTCAGTTGATCCTGCCTCCGTCCCATTTCCAGGCAGTTGTTGGCTAGTTCCTATTTAAACAAGTTACAGACAACTCTGACCAGAATGTTATGAATGAAGAGAGATAACAAGGTGTAGAGCTGGATGAACACAGCAGGCCAAGCAGCATCAGAGGAGCAGGAAGGCTGACGTTTCGAGCCTAGACCCTTCTTCAGAAATGGGGGAGGGGAAGGGGGTTCTGAAATAAATTAGGAGAGAGGGGGAGGTGGATAGGAGAAGTTCTCCTCTATCCATCTTCTACCCGCCTCCCCCTCTCTCCCTATTTATTTCAGAACCCCCTTCCCCTCC